>NC_086447.1:53756147-54050922 GCF_028390025.1 Pseudophryne corroboree | reverse complement strand
CACTGCTCCCACCATATCCCACATACTCTGCACCCCCTCCTCCATACACTGCTCCCACCATATGCCACATACTCTGCACCCCCTCCTCCATACACTGCTCCCACCATATCCCACATACTCTGCCCCCCCTCCTCCATACACTGCTCCCACCATATACCACATACTCTGCACCCCCTCCTCCATACACTGCTCCCACCATATCCCACATACTCTGCCCCCCCTCCTCCATACACTGCTCCCACCATATCCCACATACTCTGCACCCCCTCCTCCATACACTGCTCCCACCATATCCCACATACTCTGCCCCCCCTCCTCCATACACTGCTCCCACCATATCCCACATACTCTGCACCCCCTCCTCCATACACTGCTCCCACCATATCCCACATACTCTGCCCCCCCTCCTCCATACACTGCTCCCACCATATCCCACATACTCTGCACCCCCTCCTCCATACACTGCTCCCACCATATCCCACATACTCTGCCCCCCCTCCTCCATACACTGCTCCCACCATATCCCACATACTCTGCCCCCCCTCCTCCATACACTGCTCCCACCATATCCCACATACTCTGCCCCCCCTCCTCCATACACTGCTCCCACCATATCCCACATACTCTGCCCCCCCTCCTCCATACACTGCTCCCACCATATCCCACATACTCTGCACCCCCTCCTCCATACACTGCTCCCACCATATCCCACATACTCTGCCCCCCCCTCCTCCATACACTGCTCCCACCATATACCACATACTCTGCCCCCCCTCCTCCATACACTGCTCCCACCATATCCCACATACTCTGCCCCCCCCCTCCTCCATACACTGCTCCCACCATATCCCACATACTCTGCCCCCCCCTCCTCCATACACTGCTCCCACCATATCCCACATACTCTGCACCCCTCCTCCATACACTGCTCCCACCATATCCCACATACTCTGCCCCCCCTCCTCCATACACTGCTCCCACCATATCCCACATACTCTGCCCCCCCTCCTCCATACACTGCTCCCACCATATCCCACATACTCTGCCCCCCCCTCCTCCATACACTGCTCCCACCATATCCCACATACTCTGCACCCCCTCCTCCATACACTGCTCCCACCATATACCACATACTCTGCCCCCCCTCCTCCATACACTGCTCCCACCATATCCCACATACTCTGCCCCCCCTCCTCCATACACTGCTCCCACCATATCCCACATACTCTGCCCCCCCTCCTCCATACACTGCTCCCACCATATCCCACATACTCTGCCCCCCCTCCTCCATACACTGCTCCCACCATATCCCACATACTCTGCACCCCCTCCTCCATACACTGCTCCCACCATATACCACATACTCTGCACCCCGTCCTCCATACACTGCTCCCACCATATTCCACATACTCTGCCCCCCCTCCTCCATACACTGCTCCCACCATATCCCACATACTCTGTACCCCCTCCTCCATACACTGCTCCCACCATATCCCACATACTCTGCCCCCCCTCCTCCATACACTGCTCCCACCATATGCCACATACTCTGCCCCCCCTCCTCCATACACTGCTCCCACCATATCCCACATACTCTGTACCCCCTCCTCCATACACTGCTCCCACCATATCCCACATACTCTGCCCCCCCTCCTCCATACACTGCTCCCACCATATCCCACATACTCGGTACCCCCCTCCTCCATACACTGCTCCCACCATATCCCACATACTCTGCCCCCCCTTCCTCCATACACTGCTCCCACCATATCCCACATACTCTGCACCCCCTCCTCCATACACTGCTCCCACCATATACCACATACTCTGCACCCCCTCCTCCATACACTGCTCCCACCATATACCACATACTCTGCACCCCCTCCTCCATACACTGCTCCCACCATATCCCACATACTCTGCCCCCCCTCCTCCATACACTGCTCCCTCCATATACCACATACTCTGCACCCCCTCCTCCATACACTGCTCCCACCATATACCACATACTCTGCCCCCCCTCCTCCATACACTGCTCCCACCATATCCCACATACTCTGCACCCCTCCTCCATACACTGCTCCCACCATATCCCACATACTCTGCACCCCCTCCTCCATACACTGCTCCCACCATATCCCACATACTCTGCACCCCCTCCTCCATACACTGCTCCCACCATATCCCACATACTCTGCACCCCCTCCTCCATACACTGCTCCCACCATATCCCACATACTCTGCCCCCCCTCCTCCATACACTGCTCCCACCATATCCCACATACTCTGCACCCCCTCCTCCATACACTGCTCCCACCATATACCACATACTCTGCACCCCCTCCTCCATACACTGCTCCCACCATATCCCACATACTCTGCCCCCCCTCCTCCATACACTGCTCCCTCCATATACCACATACTCTGCACCCCCTCCTCCATACACTGCTCCCACCATATACCACATACTCTGCCCCCCCTCCTCCATACACTGCTCCCACCATATCCCACATACTCTGCACCCCCTCCTCCATGCACTGCTCCCACCATATCCCACATACTCTGCCCCCCCTCCTCCATACACTGCTCCCTCCATATACCACATACTCTGCACCCCCTCCTCCATACACTGCTCCCACCATATACCACATACTCTGCCCCCCCTCCTCCATACACTGCTCCCACCATATCCCACATACTCTGCACCCCCTCCTCCATGCACTGCTCCCACCATATCCCACATACTCTGCACCCCCTCCTCCATGCACTGCTCCCACCATATACCACATACTCTGCCCCCCCTCCTCCATGCACTGCTCCCACCATATCCCAACTCTGTACCCCCCTCCTCCATACACTGCTCCCACCATATCCCACATACTCTGCCCCCCCTCCTCCATACACTGCTCCCACCATATCCCACATACTCTGCCCCCCCTCCTCCATACACTGCTCCCACCATATCCCACATACTCTGCCCCCCTCCTCCATACACTGCTCCCACCAATATACCACATACTCTGCCCCCCTCCTCCATACACTGCTCCCACCATATACCACATACTCTGCCCCCCCTCCTCCATACACTGCTCCCAACCATATACCACATACTCTGCCCCCCCTCCTCCATACACTGCTCCCACCATATACCACATACTCTGTCCCCCCTCCTCCATACACTGCTCCCACCATATCCCACATACTCTGCCCCCCCTCCTCCATACACTGCTCCCACCATATCCCACATACTCTGTACCCCCTCCTCCATACACTGCTCCCACCATATCCCACATACTCTGCCCCCCCCCTCCTCCATACACTGCTCCCACCATATCCCACATACTCTGTACCCCCTCCTCCATACACTGCTCCCACCATATCCCACATACTCTGCCCCCCCTCCTCCATACACTGCTCCCACCATATCCCACATACTCTGCACCCCCTCCTCCATGCACTGCTCCCACCATATCCCACATACTCTGCCCCCCCTCCTCCATACACTGCTCCCTCCATATACCACATACTCTGCACCCCCTCCTCCATACACTGCTCCCACCATATACCACATACTCTGCCCCCCCCTCCTCCATACACTGCTCCCACCATATCCCACATACTCTGCACCCCCTCCTCCATGCACTGCTCCCACCATATCCCACATACTCTGCACCCCCTCCTCCATGCACTGCTCCCACCATATACCACATACTCTGCCCCCCCTCCTCCATACACTGCTCCCACCATATCCCACATACTCTGTACCCCCTCCTCCATACACTGCTCCCACCATATCCCACATACTCTGCCCCCCCTCCTCCATACACTGCTCCCACCATATCCCACATACTCTGCCCCCCTCCTCCATACACTGCTCCCACCATATCCCACATACTCTGCCCCCCCTCCTCCATACACTGCTCCCACCATATACCACATACTCTGCCCCCCTCCTCCATACACTGCTCCCACCATATACCACATACTCTGCCCCCCCTCCTCCATACACTGCTCCCACCATATACCACATACTCTGCCCCCCCTCCTCCATACACTGCTCCCACCATATACCACATACTCTGTACCCCCTCCTCCATACACTGCTCCCACCATATCCCACATACTCTGCCCCCCCTCCTCCATACACTGCTCCCACCATATCCCACATACTCTGTACCCCCTCCTCCATACACTGCTCCCACCATATCCCACATACTCTGCCCCCCCCTCCTCCATACACTGCTCCCACCATATCCCACATACTCTGTACCCCCTCCTCCATACACTGCTCCCACCATATCCCACATACTCTGCCCCCCCCCCTCCTCCATACACTGCTCCCACCATATACCACATACTCTGCCCCCCCCTCCATATACTGCTCCCACCATATCCCACATACTCTGCCCCCCCCTCCTCCATATACTGCTCCCACCATATCCCACATACTCTGCCCCCCCCTCCTCCATACACTGCTCCCACCATATCCCACATACTCTGCACCCCTCCTCCATACACTGCTCCCACCATATCCCACATACTCTGCCCCCCCTCCTCCATACACTGCTCCCACCATATCCCACATACTCTGCCCCCCCCTCCTCCATACACTGCTCCCACCATATCCCACATACTCTGCCCCCCCTCCTCCATACACTGCTCCCACCATATCCCACATACTCTGCACCCCCTCCTCCATACACTGCTCCCACCATATACCACATACTCTGCCCCCCCCCCCCCTCCATACACTGCTCCCACCATATCCCACATACTCTGCCCCCCCTCCTCCATACACTGCTCCCACCATATCCCACATACTCTGCCCCCCTCCTCCATACACTGCTCCCACCATATCCCACATACTCTGCCCCCCTCCTCCATACACTGCTCCCACCATATCCCACATACTCTGCACCCCCTCCTCCATACACTGCTCCCACCATATACCACATACTCTGCACCCCGTCCTCCATACACTGCTCCCACCATATCCCACATACTCTGCCCCCCCTCCTCCATACACTGCTCCCACCATATCCCACATACTCTGTACCCCCTCCTCCATACACTGCTCCCACCATATCCCACATACTCTGCCCCCCTCCTCCATACACTGCTCCCACCATATGCCACATACTCTGCCCCCCCTCCTCCATACACTGCTCCCACCATATCCCACATACTCTGTACCCCCTCCTCCATACACTGCTCCCACCATATCCCACATACTCTGCCCCCCCCTCCTCCATACACTGCTCCCACCATATCCCACATACTCTGTACCCCCTCCTCCATACACTGCTCCCACCATATCCCACATACTCTGCCCCCCCTTCCTCCATACACTGCTCCCACCATATCCCACATACTCTGCACCCCCTCCTCCATACACTGCTCCCACCATATACCACATACTCTGCACCCCCTCCTCCATACACTGCTCCCACCATATCCCACATACTCTGCACCCCCTCCTCCATACACTGCTCCCACCATATCCCACATACTCTGCCCCCCCTCCTCCATACACTGCTCCCACCATATACCACATACTCTGCCCCCCTCCTCCATACACTGCTCCCACCATATCCCACATACTCTGCACCCCTCCTCCATACACTGCTCCCACCATATCCCACATACTCTGCACCCCCTCCTCCATACACTGCTCCCACCATATCCCACATACTCTGCACCCCCTCCTCCATACACTGCTCCCACCATATCCCACATACTCTGCACCCCCTCCTCCATACACTGCTCCCACCATATCCCACATACTCTGCCCCCCCTCCTCCATACACTGCTCCCACCATATCCCACATACTCTGCACCCCCTCCTCCATACACTGCTCCCACCATATACCACATACTCTGCACCCCCTCCTCCATACACTGCTCCCACCATATACCACATACTCTGCACCCCCTCCTCCATACACTGCTCCCACCATATCCCACATACTCTGCCCCCCCTCCTCCATACACTGCTCCCTCCATATACCACATACTCTGCACCCCCTCCTCCATACACTGCTCCCACCATATACCACATACTCTGCCCCCCCTCCTCCATACACTGCTCCCACCATATCCCACATACTCTGCACCCCCTCCTCCATGCACTGCTCCCACCATATCCCACATACTCTGCCCCCCCTCCTCCATACACTGCTCCCTCCATATACCACATACTCTGAACCCCCTCCTCCATACACTGCTCCCACCATATACCACATACTCTGCCCCCCCTCCTCCATACACTGCTCCCACCATATCCCACATACTCTGCACCCCCTCCTCCATGCACTGCTCCCACCATATCCCACATACTCTGCACCCCCTCCTCCATGCACTGCTCCCACCATATACCACATACTCTGCCCCCCCTCCTCCATACACTGCTCCCACCATATCCCACACACTCTGTACCCCCTCCTCCATACACTGCTCCCACCATATCCCACATACTCTGCCCCCCCTCCTCCATACACTGCTCCCACCATATCCCACATACTCTGCCCCCCTCCTCCATACACTGCTCCCACCATATCCCACATACTCTGCCCCCCCTCCTCCATACACTGCTCCCACCATATACCACATACTCTGCCCCCCTCCTCCATACACTGCTCCCACCATATACCACATACTCTGCCCCCCCTCCTCCATACACTGCTCCCACCATATACCACATACTCTGCCCCCCCTCCTCCATACACTGCTCCCACCATATACCACATACTCTGTACCCCCTCCTCCATACACTGCTCCCACCATATCCCACATACTCTGGCCCCCCTCCTCCATACACTGCTCCCACCATATCCCACATACTCTGTACCCCCTCCTCCATACACTGCTCCCACCATATCCCACATACTCTGCCCCCCCTCCTCCATACACTGCTCCCACCATATCCCACATACTCTGTACCCCCTCCTCCATACACTGCTCCCACCATATCCCACATACTCTGCCCCCCCTCCTCCATACACTGCTCCCACCATATCCCACATATTCTGCACCCCCTCCTCCATGCACTGCTCCCACCATATCCCACATACTCTGCCCCCCCTCCTCCATACACTGCTCCCTCCATATACCACATACTCTGCACCCCCTCCTCCATACACTGCTCCCACCATATACCACATACTCTGCCCCCCCTCCTCCATACACTGC
Source organism: Pseudophryne corroboree (assembly GCF_028390025.1). Taxonomy (NCBI): domain Eukaryota; kingdom Metazoa; phylum Chordata; class Amphibia; order Anura; family Myobatrachidae; genus Pseudophryne; species Pseudophryne corroboree. Next base: position 54,043,734 of record NC_086447.1, on the reverse strand, counting down.
TCCCACCATATCCCACATACTCTGCACCCCCTCCTCCATGCACTGCTCCCACCATATCCCACATACTCTGCACCCCCTCCTCCATGCACTGCTCCCAACATATACCACATACTCTGCCCCCCCTCCTCCATACACTGCTCCCACCATATCCCACATACTCTGTACCCCCTCCTCCATACACTGCTCCCACCATATACCACATACTCTGCCCCCCCTCCTCCATATACTGCTCCCACCATATCCCACATACTCTGCCCCCCCTCCTCCATACACTGCTCCTACCATATCCCACATACTCTGCCCCCCCCTCCTCCATACACTGCTCCCACCATATCCCACATACTCTGCCCCCCTCCTCCATACACTGCTCCCACCATATCCCACATACTCTGCCCCCCCTCCTCCATACACTGCTCCCACCATATACCACATACTCTGCCCCCCTCCTCCATACACTGCTCCCACCATATACCACATACTCTGCCCCCCCTCCTCCATACACTGCTCCCACCATATACCACATACTCTGCCCCCCCCTCCTCCATACACTGCTCCCACCATATCCCACATACTCTGTACCCCCTCCTCCATACACTGCTCCCACCATATCCCACATACTCTGCCCCCCCTCCTCCATACACTGCTCCCACCATATCCCACATACTCTGTACCCCCTCCTCCATACACTGCTCCCACCATATCCCACATACTCTGCCCCCCCTCCTCCATACACTGCTCCCACCATATACCACATACTCTGCCCCCCCTCCTCCATACACTGCTCCCACCATATCCCACATACTCTGTACCCCCTCCTCCATACACTGCTCCCACCATATCCCACATGCTCTGCCCCCCCTCCTCCATACACTGCTCCCACCATATACCACATACTCTGTCCCCCTCCTCCATACACTGCTCCCACCATATCCCACATACTCTGCCCCCCCTCCTCCATACACTGCTCCCACCATATACCACATACTCTGCCCCCCCTCCTCCATACACTGCTCCCACCATATACCACATACTCTGCACCCCCTCCTCCATACACTGCTCCCACCATATACCACATACTCTGCACCCCCTCCTCCATACACTGCTCCCACCATATCCCACATACTCTGCACCCCCTCCTCCATACACTGCTCCCACCATATCCCACATACTCTGCACCCCCTCCTCCATACACTGCTCCCACCATATACCACATACCCTGCCCCCCCTCCTCCATACACTGCTCCTACCATATCCCACATACTCTGCACCCCCTCCTCCATACACTGCTCCCACCATATACCACATACTCTGCCCCCCCCTCCATACACTGCTCCCACCATATACCACATACTCTGCACCCCCTCCTCCATACACTGCTCCCACCATATCCCACATACTCTGCACCCCCTCCTCCATACACTGCTCCCACCATATCCCACATACTCTGCCCCCCCCTCCTCCATACACTGCTCCCACCATATCCCACATACTCTGCCCCCCCCCTCCTCCATACACTGCTCCCACCATATCCCACATACTCTGCCCCCCTCCTCCATACACTGCTCCCACCATATACCTCATACTCTGCCCCCCCCTCCTCCATACACTGCTCCCACCATATACCACATACTCTGCCCCCCCTCCTCCATACACTGCTCCCACCATATACCACATACTCTGCCCCCCCTCCTCCATACACTGCTCCCACCATATCCCACATACTCTGCCCCCCCTCCTCCATACACTGCTCCCACCATATACCACATACTCTGCACCCCCTCCTCCATACACTGCTCCCACCATATCCCACATACTCTGCACCCCCTCCTCCATACACTGCTCCCCACCATATCCCACATACTCTGCCCCCCCTCCTCCATACACTGCTCCCCCCATATACCACATACTCTGCACCCCCCTCCTCCATACACTGCTCCCACCATATACCACATACTCTGCCCCCCCTCCTCCATACACTGCTCCCCCCATATACCACATACTCTGCACCCCCTCCTCCATACACTGCTCCCACCATATCCCACATACTCTGAACCCCCTCCTCCATACACTGCTCCCACCATATCCCACATACTCTGCACCCCCCTCCTCCATACACTGCTCCCCCCATATACCACATACTCTGCACCCCCTCCTCCATACACTGCTCCCACCATATACCACATACTCTGCACCCCCTCCTCCATACACTGCTCCCACCATATCCCACATACTCTGCACCCCCTCCTCCATACACTGCTCCCACCATATCCCACATACTCTGCCCCCCCTCCTCCATACACTGCTCCCACCATATACCACATACTCTGCCCCCCCCCCTCCTCCATACACTGCTCCCACCATATCCCACATACTCTGCCCCCCCTCCTCCATACACTGCTCCCACCATATCCCACATACTCTGCACCCCCTCCTCCATACACTGCTCCCACCATATACCACATACTCTGCCCCCCCCTCCTCCATACACTGCTCCCACCATATCCCACATACTCTGCCCCCCCTCCTCCATACACTGCTCCCACCATATCCCACATACTCTGCCCCCCCTCCTCCATACACTGCTCCCACCATATCCCACATACTCTGTACCCCCTCCTCCATACACTGCTCCCACCATATACCACATACTCTGCCCCCCCTCCTCCATACACTGCTCCCACCATATCCCACATACTCTGCCCCCCCTCCTCCATACACTGCTCCCACCATATCCCACATACTCTGCACCCCCTCCTCCATACACTGCTCCCACCATATCCCACATACTCTGCCCCCCTCCTCCATACACTGCTCCCACCATATACCACATACTCTGCCCCCCCTCCTCCATACACTGCTCCCGCCATATCCCACATACTCTGTACCCCCTCCTCCATACACTGCTCCCACCATATCCCACATACTCTGCCCCCCCTCCTCCATACACTGCTCCCACCATATACCACATACTCTGCACCCCCTCCTCCATACACTGCTCCCACCATATACCACATACTCTGCACCCCCTCCTCCATACACTGCTCCCACCATATACCACATACTCTGCACCCCCTCCTCCATACACTGCTCCCACCATATCCCACATACTCTGCACCCCCTCCTCCATACACTGCTCCCACCATATCCCACATACTCTGCCCCCCCTCCTCCATACACTGCTCCCACCATATACCACATACTCTGCCCCCCCCCCTCCTCCATACACTGCTCCCACCATATACCACATACTCTGCACCCCCTCCTCCATACACTGCTCCCACCATATACCACATACTCTGCACCCCCTCCTCCATACACTGCTCCCACCATATCCCACATACTCTGCCCCCCCTCCTCCATACACTGCTCCCACCATATCCCACATACTCTGCACCCCCTCCTCCATACACTGCTCCCACCATATCCCACATACTCTGCCCCCCTCCTCCATACACTGCTCCCACCATATACCACATACTCTGCCCCCCCCTCCTCCATACACTGCTCCCGCCATATCCCACATACTCTGTACCCCCTCCTCCATACACTGCTCCCACCATATCCCACATACTCTGCCCCCCCTCCTCCATACACTGCTCCCACCATATACCACATACTCTGCACCCCCTCCTCCATACACTGCTCCCACCATATCCCACATACTCTGCCCCCCCTCCTCCATACACTGCTCCCCCCATATACCACATACTCTGCACCCCCTCCTCCATACACTGCTCCCACCATATACCACATACTCTGCCCCCCCTCCTCCATACACTGCTCCCCCCATATACCACATACTCTGCACCCCCTCCTCCATACACTGCTCCCACCATATCCCACATACTCTGCACCCCCTCCTCCATACACTGCTCCCACCATATCCCACATACTCTGCACCCCCTCCTCCATACACTGCTCCCCCCATATACCACATACTCTGCACCCCCTCCTCCATACACTGCTCCCACCATATACCACATACTCTGCACCCCCTCCTCCATACACTGCTCCCACCATATCCCACATACTCTGCACCCCCTCCTCCATACACTGCTCCCACCATATCCCACATACTCTGCCCCCCCTCCTCCATACACTGCTCCCACCATATACCACATACTCTGCCCCCCCCCCTCCTCCATACACTGCTCCCACCATATCCCACATACTCTGCCCCCCCTCCTCCATACACTGCTCCCACCATATCCCACATACTCTGCACCCCCTCCTCCATACACTGCTCCCACCATATACCACATACTCTGCCCCCCCCTCCTCCATACACTGCTCCCACCATATCCCACATACTCTGCCCCCCCTCCTCCATACACTGCTCCCACCATATCCCACATACTCTGCCCCCCCTCCTCCATACACTGCTCCCACCATATCCCACATACTCTGTACCCCCTCCTCCATACACTGCTCCCACCATATACCACATAACATGCCCCCCCTCCTCCATACACTGCTCCCACCATATCCCACATACTCTGCCCCCCCTCCTCCATACACTGCTCCCACCATATCCCACATACTCTGCACCCCCTCCTCCATACACTGCTCCCACCATATCCCACATACTCTGCCCCCCTCCTCCATACACTGCTCCCACCATATACCACATACTCTGCCCCCCCTCCTCCATACACTGCTCCCGCCATATCCCACATACTCTGTACCCCCTCCTCCATACACTGCTCCCACCATATCCCACATACTCTGCCCCCCCTCCTCCATACACTGCTCCCACCATATACCACATACTCTGCACCCCCTCCTCCATACACTGCTCCCACCATATACCACATACTCTGCACCCCCTCCTCCATACACTGCTCCCACCATATACCACATACTCTGCACCCCCTCCTCCATACACTGCTCCCACCATATCCCACATACTCTGCACCCCCTCCTCCATACACTGCTCCCACCATATCCCACATACTCTGCCCCCCCTCCTCCATACACTGCTCCCACCATATACCACATACTCTGCCCCCCCCCTCCTCCATACACTGCTCCCACCATATACCACATACTCTGCACCCCCTCCTCCATACACTGCTCCCACCATATACCACATACTCTGCACCCCCTCCTCCATACACTGCTCCCACCATATCCCACATACTCTGCCCCCCCTCCTCCATACACTGCTCCCACCATATCCCACATACTCTGCACCCCCTCCTCCATACACTGCTCCCACCATATCCCACATACTCTGCCCCCCTCCTCCATACACTGCTCCCACCATATACCACATACTCTGCCCCCCCCCTCCTCCATACACTGCTCCCGCCATATCCCACATACTCTGTACCCCCTCCTCCATACACTGCTCCCACCATATCCCACATACTCTGCCCCCCCTCCTCCATACACTGCTCCCACCATATACCACATACTCTGCACCCCCTCCTCCATACACTGCTCCCACCATATACCACATACTCTGCACCCCCTCCTCCATACACTGCTCCCACCATATACCACATACTCTGCCCCCCCTCCTCAATACACTGCTCCCACCATATACCACATACTCTGCACCCCCTCCTCCATACACTGCTCCCACCATATCCCACATACTCTGTACCCTCTCCTCCATACACTGCTCCCACCATATCCCACATACTCTGCACCCCCTCCTCCATACACTGCTCCCACCATATCCCACATACTCTGCCCCCCCTCCTCCATACACTGCTCCCACCATATACCACATACTCTGTACCCCCTCCTCCATACACTGCTCCCACCATATCCCACATACTCTGCCCCCCCCCCTCCTCCATACACTGCTCCCACCATATACCACATACTCTGCCCCCCCCCTCCTCCATACACTGCTCCCACCATATACCACATACTCTGCACCCCCTCCTCCATACACTGCTCCCACCATATACCACATACTCTGCCCCCCCTCCTCCATACACTGCTCCCACCATATACCACATACTCTGCACCCCCTCCTCCATACACTGCTCCCACCATATCCCACATACTCTGTACCCCCTCCTCCATACACTGCTCCCACCATATCCCACATACTCTGCACCCCCTCCTCCATACACTGCTCCCACCATATCCCACATACTCTGCCCCCCCTCCTCCATACACTGCTCCCACCATATACCACATACTCTGTACCCCCTCCTCCATACACTGCTCCCACCATATCCCACATACTCTGCCCCCCCCCCTCCTCCATACACTGCTCCCACCATATACCACATACTCTGCCCCCCCCCCTCCTCCATACACTGCTCCCACCATATACCACATACTCTGCACCCCCTCCTCCATACACTGCTCCCACCATATACCACATACTCTGCACCCCCTCCTCCATACACTGCTCCCACCATATACCACATACTCTGCACCCCCTCCTCCATACACTGCTCCCACCATATCCCACATACTCTGCCCCCCCTCCTCCATACACTGCTCCCACCATATCCCACATACTCTGCCCCCCCCTCCTCCATACACTGCTCCCACCATATCCCACATACTCTGCCCCCCCTCCTCCATACACTGCTCCCACCATATCCCACATACTCTGCCCCCCCCCTCCTCCATACACTGCTCCCACCATATCCCACATACTCTGCCCCCCCTCCTCCATACACTGCTCCCACCATATCCCTCATACTCTGCCCCCCCCTCCTCCATACACTGCTCCCTCCATATCCCACATACTCTGCACCCCCTCCTCCATACACTGCTCCCACCATATCCCACATACTCTGCCCCCCCCCCCTCCTCCATACACTGCTCCCACCATATCCCACATACTCTGTACCCCCTCCTCCATACACTGCTCCCACCATATCCCACATACTCTGCACCCCCTCCTCCATACACTGCTCCCACCATATCCCACATACTCTGCCCCCCCCCCCTCCTCCATACACTGCTCCCACCATATCCCACATACTCTGCCCCCCCCTCCTCCATACACTGCTCCCACCATATCCCTCATACTCTGCCCCCCCCTCCTCCATACACTGCTCCCTCCATATCCCACATACTCTGCACCCCCTCCTCCATACACTGCTCCCACCATATCCCACATACTCTGCCCCCCCCCCCTCCTCCATACACTGCTCCCACCATATCCCACATACTCTGCCCCCCCCTCCTCCATACACTGCTCCCACCATATCCCTCATACTCTGCACCCCCTCCTCCATACACTGCTCCCACCATATCCCACATACTCTGCCCCCCCTCCTCCATACACTGCTCCCACCATATACCACATACTCTGCACCCCCTCCTCCATACACTGCTCCCACCATATCCCACATACTCTGCCCCCCCCCCCTCCTCCATACACTGCTCCCACCATATCCCACATACTCTGCACCCCCTCCTCCATACACTGCTCCCACCATATACCACATACTCTGCCCCCCCTCCTCCATACACTGCTCCCACCATATCCCACATACTCTGCCCCCCTCCTCCATACACTGCTCCCCCCATATACCACATACTCTGCCCCCCTCCTCCATACACTGCTCCCACCATATACCACATACTCTGCACCCCCTCCTCCATACACTGCTCCCACCATATCCCACATACTCTGCCCCCCCTCCTCCATGCACTGCTCCCACCATATCCCACATACTCTGCCCCCCCTCCTCCATACACTGCTCCCACCATATACCACATACTCTGCACCCCCTCCTCCATACACTGCTCCCACCATATCCCAGATACTCTGCCCCCCCCCTCCTCCATACACTGCTCCCACCATATACCACATACTCTGCACCCCCTCCTCCATACACTGCTCCCACCATATACCACATACTCTGCACCCCCTCCTCCATACACTGCTCCCACCATATACCACATACTCTGCACCCCCCTTCCTCCATACACTGCTCCCACCATATCCCACATACTCTGCCCCCCCTCCTCCATACACTGCTCCCACCATATACCACATACTCTGCCCCCCCCCCTCCTCCATACACTGCTCCCACCATATCCCACATACTCTGCCCCCCCTCCTCCATACACTGCTCCCACCATATCCCACATACTCTGCCCCCCCTCCTCCATACACTGCTCCCACCATATACCACATACTCTGCACCCCCTCCTCCATACACTGCTCCCACCATATCCCACATAGAGAGTGGGGGTAGGGGCAGATAGGGACTGAGGGAGAAAAAGAGGGGGGGGGGGTTTGGGGTAGATAGGGATTGGGGAGAAAACGAGGGGGGGGGGTGTTTGGGGTAGATAGGGATTGGGGAGAGAATGGAGTGGGAGGAGCAACTAGAGACTGGGCTGAGGGGGGTAGGGGCAGATGGGGACGGGGGGGAGAGAGGGGGAGGATTTGAAGTAGACAGGGACTGAGGTGAGAGTGGAGTGGTAAGGGCAGATAGGACATGGAGGGAGGGGTTGGGGTAGATAAGGACTGGGGAGAGAGTGGAGTGGTAGGGGCAGATAGGGACAGTGGGGAGAGTGATGCAGCTTTTTCTATAAAGTCACCTCTGTGGCGCCATCTCCAGCCACTGGAGGACACCCGGAGAGACAGACACACAGACAACAGACAGCCCCTACTGCTCCCACCATATCCCACATACTCTGCCCCCCCTCCTCCATACACTGCTCCCACCATATCCCACATACTCTGCCCCCCCTCCTCCATACACTGCTCCCACCATATCCCACATACTCTGCCCCCCCTCCTCCATACACTGCTCCCACCATATACCACATACTCTGCCCCCCCCTCCTCCATACACTGCTCCCACCATATCCCACATACTCTGCCCCCCCTCCTCCATACACTGCTCCCACCATATCCCACATACTCTGTACCCCCTCCTCCATACACTGCTCCCACCATATCCCACATACTCTGCCCCCCCTCCTCCATACACTGCTCCCACCATATACCACATACTCTGCCCCCCCTCCTCCATACACTGCTCCCACCATATCCCACATACTCTGTACCCCCTCCTCCATACACTGCTCCCACCATATCCCACATACTCTGCCCCCCCTCCTCCATACACTGCTCCCACCATATACCACATACTCTGTCCCCCTCCTCCATACACTGCTCCCACCATATCCCACATACTCTGCCCCCCCTCCTCCATACACTGCTCCCACCATATACCACATACTCTGCCCCCCCTCCTCCATACACTGCTCCCACCATATACCACATACTCTGCACCCCCTCCTCCATACACTGCTCCCACCATATACCACATACTCTGCACCCCCTCCTCCATACACTGCTCCCACCATATCCCACATACTCTGCACCCCCTCCTCCATACACTGCTCCCACCATATCCCACATACTCTGCACCCCCTCCTCCATACACTGCTCCCACCATATACCACATACCCTGCCCCCCCTCCTCCATACACTGCTCCTACCATATCCCACATACTCTGCACCCCCTCCTCCATACACTGCTCCCACCATATACCACATACTCTGCCCCCCCCCTCCATACACTGCTCCCACCATATACCACATACTCTGCACCCCCTCCTCCATACACTGCTCCCACCATATCCCACATACTCTGCACCCCCTCCTCCATACACTGCTCCCACCATATCCCACATACTCTGCCCCCCCCTCCTCCATACACTGCTCCCACCATATCCCACATACTCTGCCCCCCCCTCCTCCATACACTGCTCCCACCATATCCCACATACTCTGCCCCCCTCCTCCATACACTGCTCCCACCATATACCTCATACTCTGCCCCCCCTCCTCCATACACTGCTCCCACCATATACCACATACTCTGCCCCCCCTCCTCCATACACTGCTCCCACCATATACCACATACTCTGCCCCCCCTCCTCCATACACTGCTCCCACCATATCCCACATACTCTGCCCCCCCTCCTCCATACACTGCTCCCACCATATACCACATACTCTGCACCCCCTCCTCCATACACTGCTCCCACCATATCCCACATACTCTGCACCCCCTCCTCCATACACTGCTCCCACCATATCCCACATACTCTGCCCCCCCTCCTCCATACACTGCTCCCCCCATATACCACATACTCTGCACCCCCTCCTCCATACACTGCTCCCACCATATACCACATACTCTGCCCCCCCCTCCTCCATACACTGCTCCCCCCATATACCACATACTCTGCACCCCCTCCTCCATACACTGCTCCCACCATATCCCACATACTCTGCACCCCCTCCTCCATACACTGCTCCCACCATATCCCACATACTCTGCACCCCCTCCTCCATACACTGCTCCCCCCATATACCACATACTCTGCACCCCCTCCTCCATACACTGCTCCCACCATATACCACATACTCTGCACCCCCTCCTCCATACACTGCTCCCACCATATCCCACATACTCTGCACCCCCTCCTCCATACACTGCTCCCACCATATCCCACATACTCTGCCCCCCCTCCTCCATACACTGCTCCCACCATATACCACATACTCTGCCCCCCCCCCCCCCCTCCTCCATACACTGCTCCCACCATATCCCACATACTCTGCCCCCCCTCCTCCATACACTGCTCCCACCATATCCCACATACTCTGCACCCCCTCCTCCATACACTGCTCCCACCATATACCACATACTCTGCCCCCCCCTCCTCCATACACTGCTCCCACCATATCCCACATACTCTGCCCCCCCTCCTCCATACACTGCTCCCACCATATCCCACATACTCTGCCCCCCCTCCTCCATACACTGCTCCCACCATATCCCACATACTCTGTACCCCCTCCTCCATACACTGCTCCCACCATATACCACATACTCTGCCCCCCCTCCTCCATACACTGCTCCCACCATATCCCACATACTCTGCCCCCCCTCCTCCATACACTGCTCCCACCATATCCCACATACTCTGCACCCCCTCCTCCATACACTGCTCCCACCATATCCCACATACTCTGCCCCCCCTCCTCCATACACTGCTCCCACCATATACCACATACTCTGCCCCCCCCTCCTCCATACACTGCTCCCGCCATATCCCACATACTCTGTACCCCCTCCTCCATACACTGCTCCCACCATATCCCACATACTCTGCCCCCCCTCCTCCATACACTGCTCCCACCATATACCACATACTCTGCACCCCCTCCTCCATACACTGCTCCCACCATATACCACATACTCTGCACCCCCTCCTCCATACACTGCTCCCACCATATACCACATACTCTGCACCCCCTCCTCCATACACTGCTCCCACCATATCCCACATACTCTGCACCCCCTCCTCCATACACTGCTCCCACCATATCCCACATACTCTGCCCCCCCTCCTCCATACACTGCTCCCACCATATACCACATACTCTGCCCCCCCCCATCCTCCATACACTGCTCCCACCATATACCACATACTCTGCACCCCCTCCTCCATACACTGCTCCCACCATATACCACATACTCTGCACCCCCTCCTCCATACACTGCTCCCACCATATCCCACATACTCTGCCCCCCCCTCCTCCATACACTGCTCCCACCATATCCCACATACTCTGCACCCCCTCCTCCATACACTGCTCCCACCATATCCCACATACTCTGCCCCCCTCCTCCATACACTGCTCCCACCATATACCACATACTCTGCCCCCCCCTCCTCCATACACTGCTCCCGCCATATCCCACATACTCTGTACCCCCTCCTCCATACACTGCTCCCACCATATCCCACATACTCTGCCCCCCCTCCTCCATACACTGCTCCCACCATATACCACATACTCTGCACCCCCTCCTCCATACACTGCTCCCACCATATACCACATACTCTGCACCCCCTCCTCCATACACTGCTCCCACCATATACCACATACTCTGCCCCCCCCTCCTCCATACACTGCTCCCACCATATACCACATACTCTGCACCCCCTCCTCCATACACTGCTCCCACCATATCCCACATACTCTGTACCCCCTCCTCCATACACTGCTCCCACCATATCCCACATACTCTGCACCCCCTCCTCCATACACTGCTCCCACCATATCCCACATACTCTGCCCCCCCTCCTCCATACACTGCTCCCACCATATACCACATACTCTGTACCCCCTCCTCCATACACTGCTCCCACCATATCCCACATACTCTGCCCCCCCCTCCTCCATACACTGCTCCCACCATATACCACATACTCTGCCCCCCCCCTCCTCCATACACTGCTCCCACCATATACCACATACTCTGCACCCCCTCCTCCATACACTGCTCCCACCATATACCACATACTCTGCCCCCCCTCCTCCATACACTGCTCCCACCATATACCACATACTCTGCACCCCCTCCTCCATACACTGCTCCCACCATATCCCACATACTCTGTACCCCCTCCTCCATACACTGCTCCCACCATATCCCACATACTCTGCACCCCCTCCTCCATACACTGCTCCCACCATATCCCACATACTCTGCCCCCCCTCCTCCATACACTGCTCCCACCATATACCACATACTCTGTACCCCCTCCTCCATACACTGCTCCCACCATATCCCACATACTCTGCCCCCCCCCCTCCTCCATACACTGCTCCCACCATATACCACATACTCTGCCCCCCCCCTCCTCCATACACTGCTCCCACCATATACCACATACTCTGCACCCCCTCCTCCATACACTGCTCCCACCATATACCACATACTCTGCACCCCCTCCTCCATACACTGCTCCCACCATATACCACATACTCTGCACCCCCTCCTCCATACACTGCTCCCACCATATCCCACATACTCTGCCCCCCCTCCTCCATACACTGCTCCCACATACTCTGCCCCCCCCTCCTCCATACACTGCTCCCACCATATCCCACATACTCTGCCCCCCCTCCTCCATACACTGCTCCCACCATATCCCACATACTCTGCCCCCCCCCTCCTCCATACACTGCTCCCACCATATCCCACATACTCTGCCCCCCCCTCCTCCATACACTGCTCCCACCATATCCCTCATACTCTGCCCCCCCCCTCCTCCATACACTGCTCCCTCCATATCCCACATACTCTGCACCCCCTCCTCCATACACTGCTCCCACCATATCCCACATACTCTGCCCCCCCCCTCCTCCATACACTGCTCCCACCATATCCCACATACTCTGTACCCCCTCCTCCATACACTGCTCCCACCATATCCCACATACTCTGCACCCCCTCCTCCATACACTGCTCCCACCATATCCCACATACTCTGCCCCCCCCCCTCCTCCATACACTGCTCCCACCATATCCCACATACTCTGCCCCCCCCTCCTCCATACACTGCTCCCACCATATCCCACATACTCTGCCCCCCCCCCCTCCTCCATACACTGCTCCCACCATATCCCACATACTCTGCCCCCCCCTCCTCCATACACTGCTCCCACCATATCCCTCATACTCTGCACCCCCTCCTCCATACACTGCTCCCACCATATCCCACATACTCTGCCCCCCCTCCTCCATACACTGCTCCCACCATATACCACATACTCTGCACCCCCTCCTCCATACACTGCTCCCACCATATCCCACATACTCTGCCCCCCCCCCCCCCTCCTCCATACACTGCTCCCACCATATCCCACATACTCTGCACCCCCTCCTCCATACACTGCTCCCACCATATACCACATACTCTGCCCCCCCTCCTCCATACACTGCTCCCACCATATCCCACATACTCTGCCCCCCTCCTCCATACACTGCTCCCCCCATATACCACATACTCTGCCCCCCTCCTCCATACACTGCTCCCACCATATACCACATACTCTGCACCCCCTCCTCCATACACTGCTCCCACCATATCCCACATACTCTGCCCCCCCTCCTCCATGCACTGCTCCCACCATATCCCACATACTCTGCCCCCCCTCCTCCATACACTGCTCCCACCATATACCACATACTCTGCACCCCCTCCTCCATACACTGCTCCCACCATATCCCAGATACTCTGCCCCCCCCCCTCCTCCATACACTGCTCCCACCATATACCACATACTCTGCCCCCCCTCCTCCATACACTGCTCCCACCATATACCACATACTCTGCACCCCCTCCTCCATACACTGCTCCCACCATATCCCACATACTATGCCCCCCCCCCTCCTCCATACACTGCTCCCACCATATCCCACATACTCTGCACCCCCTCCTCCATACACTGCTCCCACCATATACCACATACTCTGCCCCCCCTCCTCCATACACTGCTCCCACCATATCCCACATACTCTGCCCCCCTCCTCCATAATACACTGCTCCCCCCATATACCACATACTCTGCCCCCCTCCTCCATACACTGCTCCCACCATATACCACATACTCTGCACCCCCTCCTCCATACACTGCTCCCACCATATCCCACATACTCTGCCCCCCCTCCTCCATGCACTGCTCCCACCATATCCCACATACTCTGCCCCCCCTCCTCCATACACTGCTCCCACCATATCCCACATACTCTGCACCCCCTCCTCCATACACTGCTCCCACCATATCCCACATACTCTGCCCCCCTCCTCCATACACTGCTCCCACCATATACCACATACTCTGCCCCCCCTCCTCCATACACTGCTCCCGCCATATCCCACATACTCTGTACCCCCTCCTCCATACACTGCTCCCACCATATCCCACATACTCTGCCCCCCCTCCTCCATACACTGCTCCCACCATATACCACATACTCTGCACCCCCTCCTCCATACACTGCTCCCACCATATACCACATACTCTGCACCCCCTCCTCCATACACTGCTCCCACCATATACCACATACTCTGCACCCCCCTCCTCCATACACTGCTCCCACCATATCCCACATACTCTGCACCCCCTCCTCCATACACTGCTCCCACCATATCCCACATACTCTGCCCCCCCTCCTCCATACACTGCTCCCACCATATACCACATACTCTGCCCCCCCCCATCCTCCATACACTGCTCCCACCATATACCACATACTCTGCACCCCCTCCTCCATACACTGCTCCCACCATATACCACATACTCTGCACCCCCTCCTCCATACACTGCTCCCACCATATCCCACATACTCTGCCCCCCTCCTCCATAATACACTGCTCCCCCCATATACCACATACTCTGCCCCCCTCCTCCATACACTGCTCCCACCATATACCACATACTCTGCACCCCCTCCTCCATACACTGCTCCCACCATATCCCACATACTCTGCCCCCCCTCCTCCATGCACTGCTCCCACCATATCCCACATACTCTGCCCCCCCTCCTCCATACACTGCTCCCACCATATACCACATACTCTGCACCCCCTCCTCCATACACTGCTCCCACCATATCCCAGATACTCTGCCCCCCCCCTCCTCCATACACTGCTCCCACCATATACCACATACTCTGCCCCCCCTCCTCCATACACTGCTCCCACCATATACCACATACTCTGCACCCCCTCCTCCATACACTGCTCCCACCATATACCACATACTCTGCCCCCCCTCCTCCATACACTGCTCCCACCATATCCCACATACTCTGCCCCCCCTCCTCCATACACTGCTCCCACCATATCCCACATACTCTGCCCCCCCTCCTCCATACACTGCTCCCATCATATCCCACATACTCTGCACCCCCTCCTCCATACACTGCTCCCACCATATCCCACATACTCTGCCCCCCCTCCTCCATACACTGCTCCCACCATATCCCACATACTCTGCCCCCCCCCCTCCTCCATACACTGCTCCCACCATATACCACATACTCTGCACCCCCTCCTCCATACACTGCTCCCACCATATCCCACATACTCTGCACCCCCTCCTCCATACACTGCTCCCACCATATACCACATACTCTGCACCCCCTCCTCCATACACTGCTCCCACCATATACCACATACTCTGCCCCCCCTCCTCCATACACTGCTCCCACCATATACCACATACTCTGCCCCCCCTCCTCCATACACTGCTCCCACCATATACCACATACTCTGCACCCCCCTTCCTCCATACACTGCTCCCACCATATCCCACATACTCTGCACCCCCTCCTCCATACACTGCTCCCACCATATCCCACATACTCTGCACCCCCTCCTCCATACACTGCTCCCACCATATACCACATACTCTGCCCCCCCTCCTCCATACACTGCTCCCACCATATACCACATACTCTGCACCCCCTCCTCCATACACTGCTCCCACCATATCCCACATACTCTGCCCCCCCTCCTCCATACACTGCTCCCACCATATCCCTCATACTCTGCCCCCCCTCCTCCATACACTGCTCCCACCATATACCACATACTCTGCACCCCCTCCTCCATACACTGCTCCCACCATAGCCCACATACTCTGCCCCCCCTCCTCCATACACTGCTCCCACCATATCCCACATACTCTGTACCCCCTCCTCCATACACTGCTCCCACCATATACCACATACTCTGCCCCCCCTCCTCCATACACTGCTCCCACCATATACCACATACTCTGCCCCCCCCCTCCTCCATACACTGCTCCCACCATATACCACATACTCTGCCCCCCCCCTCCTCCATACACTGCTCCCACCATATACCACATACTCTGTACCCCCTCCTCCATACACTGCTCCCACCATATCCCACATACTCTGCCCCCCCTCCTCCATACACTGCTCCCACCATATCCCACATACTCTGCCCCCCTCCTCCATACACTGCTCCCTCCATATCCCACATACTCTGCCCCCCCCCCTCCTCCATACACTGCTCCCTCCATATACCACATACTCTGCACCCCCTCCTCCATACACTGCTCCCACCATATACCACATACTCTGCCCCCCCTCCTCCATACACTGCTCCCACCATATCCCACATACTCTGCACCCCCTCCTCCATACACTGCTCCCACCATATCCCACATACTCTGCCCCCCCTCCTCCATACACTGCTCCCACCATATACCACATACTCTGCCCCCCCTCCTCCATACACTGCTCCCACCATATCCCACATACTCTACCCCCCCTCCTCCATACACTGCTCCCACCATATCCCACATACTCTGCACCCCCTCCTCCATACACTGCTCCCACCATATCCCACATACTCTGCACCCCCTCCTCCATACACTGCTCCCACCATATCCCACATACTCTGCCCCCCCTCCTCCATACACTGCTCCCTCCATATCCCACATACTCTGCACCCCCTCCTCCATACACTGCTCCCACCATATCCCACATACTCTGCCCCCCCTCCTCCATACACTGCTCCCACCATATCCCACATACTCTGCACCCCCTCCTCAATACACTGCTCCCACCATATACCACATACTCTGCCCCCCTCCTCCATACACTGCTCCCACCATATCCCACATACTCTGCCCCCCCTCCTCCATACACTGCTCCCACCATATCCCACATACTCTGCCCCCCCCCTCCTCCATACACTGCTCCCACCATATCCCACATACTCTGCCCCCCCTCCTCCATACACTGCTCCCACCATATCCCACATACTCTGCTCCCCCCTCCTCCATACACTGCTCCCACCATATACCACATACTCTGCACCCCCTCCTCCATACACTGCTCCCACCATATCCCACATACTCTGCCCCCCCTCCTCCATACACTGCTCCCACCATATCCCACATACTCTGCCCCCCCCTCCATATACTATGCTGCAATCCCAGGTTACTTGCCATCCCGGGACTCGGCAACAAGTAACACCGTAACCAGGAAATGGACGCAGGAACCGCCAGATGGTCTCGCAGCGCTCACAGCGGAGGTACCGTGTGGTGAATCCGTCCTGCAGAAAGGGGTGAGCAGCGCGGTGGCCAGGAGGAGGAGGAGTCAGTGCATGGGGATCACAGGTGATGTGGGTGAGGAGGAGTCAGATAACCGGCTCAGCTGCTTTATATATATACTGCGCGGCGGTGGAGGGGGCGGCCCTGTGCTCGCCTTTCCTATACCCCGCACAGGCTATGCCCAGACCCCTCCAGCCAGCTGCTGGTGGTTACTGGTGTCCTCTACCCTGTGCAGGGACTGGTGAGCTTACACGTGCCAGTACTGGTGTATATAGTGCAGCATCATTATAGCCTGCCCACTACATATATACTGCACCTATATATATATAAAAGGCTAATGCTACACCCTCAGCATGGGTATCTGGTCTCTAGGTCGAACACACTTAGGCCGACAATGTTTAGGTCGACCACTATTGGTCGACAGTAACTAGGTCGACAGGTCAAAAGGTCGACATGAGTTTTCACAATTTTTTTTTTCATTTTTTGAACTTTCTCATACGTCCTAGAGGATGCTTGGGTCCACTTCAGTACCATGGGGTATAGACTGTTCCGCAGGAGCCATGGGCACTCTTAAGACTTTTCAAGGGTGTGAACTGGCTCCTCCCTCTATGCCCCTCCTCCAGACCTCAGTTTTAGAAATGTGCCCAGGCAGACTGGATGCACTCCAGCGGAGCTCTACTGAGTTTCTCTGAAAAGACTTATGTTAGGTTTTTTATTTTCAGGGAGAACTGCTGGCATCAGACTCCCTGCTTCGTGGGACTAAGGGGGCAGAAGTAGGAACCAACTTCCTAAAGAGTTTCATGGCTCTGCTTCTGGCTGACAGAACACCATTAGCTCCTGAAGGGACCTGAACGCTAGCCGTGCCTAGATGCTCACTCCCACAGCACGCCTTCACCCCCCTCACAGTGCCAGAAGTCAGAAGACAGGTGAGTGTTAGAAGACAGATCTTCAATCAAGAAAGTGATGGCTTAAGGTACCGCGCGGCTGGCGGGAGCGCAGCGCGCCATGTTGCCCACACATACACAGGCACTGCAGGATGCAGGGGGCGGGGGGGGCGCCCTGGGCAGCATGAAACCTATGGAAACTGGCATAAATAAGGGGCATAAGTTGCTGAGGCACAGTCCTACCCCCGCCAGTATAAAAAATTTACCTCATAAAAGCTGAGGAGAAACACGCCATTGAAGAGTGGAGCTTCCTCCTCAGTCAGCCAGCACACTGCTCAGCGCCATTTTCTCTCTCTCCTCAGGCTGCAGAGACAACGCTGGTCCTCCTCCACTACTGTACAAGTATCAGGGTGCAAAACAGGGGGGGGGCACAGTGAATTTGGTGCTATATAATTGTGTGATTAACATTATAAAGCGCTGCATGTCAGTGGCCACTTTGTGTTCACAGACATTGTGTTACTGGCGCTGGGTTGTGAACTGGCAAATCCTATCTGTGTCCCTCTGCCAGATTTTACTGTGGGTCTGTCCCCTATAAGTCCCGGAGTGTCTGTGGTGTGGTTGTGCACGTGTGTGACATGTCTGTGGCAGGGAACTCTGTGGAGACATGTTAGGGACTCAGAGGTGTAATATGACACCAAGAGCCTGACTGGGTGAAAGGTTACATGATAGTGTGAATTATATCAGTAAGAGGTTGGACTGAATCTCATACAGAAAATCAAAATAATCTGTTGAAGATGTGATTTTTAATAGTTCTGCCTTTCATCCACAGGGACCTTTCTGGGTCACATACAAATTTGCACAAGTAGTACAAACTGATACCGACACGGACTCTGATTCCTGTGTCGACACTAGTGATTCCAGGGGAATAGGTCCTAAGTTAGCAAAAAAGGTGGGAGTCACCCCGCATTTTAGACAGGGCCCTGTCATAAAAGAGAAAAGGTGTTTCTCCCTGCGCCTGGAATAGCTTCACTTAAGGAGCCGACAGACCGCAAGTGAGTGAGGTGATCTATTGATGTGGCCAATGGGACACTACTCAGGCCTACCATTGGCTGTAAGTGGGTGAATAGTGCTATTGAAAAGTGGTCAGAAAACTTGTCATTAGACATTGACACAATAGATGGAGACGAGATACTCCTAACGTTAGGTCATATCAAAGACGCTGCTGCGTACGTACTAGAAACCATGAAATATATTGGTTTCTTGGGATCAAGAACCGCTACCATGGCAGTATCGGCTCGGAGGGCGTTGTGGATTCGCCAGTGGAATGCTGATGCAGATTCCAAAAGAAATATGGAGGCTCTCCCGTATGAAGGTGAGGCCTTGTTTGGTGATGGGCTGGATGCGTTAGTCTCGGCGGCTACCGCAGGTAAGTCGACATTCTTGCCTTATGCTCCTACACCGGCGAAAAAGACACATCACTCTCACATACAGTCCTTTCGACCCAACAAATACAAAAAGGCCAAAGGTTTCCCCTTTTTTGCAGGTAGGGGAAAAGGAAAGAAATCTGCAGTGTCTCCCGGATCGCAGGGGCAGAAGTCCACCCCTGCTTCTGCCAAATCTGCAGCATAACACTGGGGCACCCTTGCGGGAGTCCGCTCGGGTGGGAGCACGTCTGAAACTTTTCAGCCAAATCTGGATTCAATCTGGCCTGGACCAATGGGTCTTACAAATAGTGTCCCATGGGTACAAACTAGAGTTTCAAGACAATTTTTCAAATCGACCGTGCCAGCTTCTCTTCCGGGAAGAGAGGCAGTAACAACGGCAATTCAAACATTATGTCAGGATCAGGTCATTGTCCTGGTACCCTTGGCACAGTAAGGAGAAGGTTTTTTATTCAAGCCTCTTCGTAGTTCCGAAGCCGGACGGCTTGGTCAGACCGATTTTAAACCTGAAAAATCTGAATCTCTACCTGAAAAGGTTAAAGTTCAAGATGGAATCCCTGAGGGTAGTGATTTCCAGTCTGGAAGAGGGGGACTTCATGGTGTCAGTAGACATAAAAAATGCTTACTTGCATGTTCCCATTTATCCTCCTCACCAAGCTTATCTGAGATTCGCAGTACAGGATTGCCATTACCAGTTTCAGACGTTGCCGTTCGGACTCTCCACGGCACACCGAGGGTATTCACCAAGGTGATGGCGGAGATTATGGTCCTCCTTCGTTAAAAAGGAATCAATATAATTCCTTTTCTGGACGATATCCTGATAAAAGCGAGATCCAGGGAACAGTTGGTGCAGAACATCGCACTCTCCCTGTCAATACTCCAACAACATGGTTGGATCATGAATTTTCCAAAGTCGCAGTTGGAACCGACGACAAGATTGTCCTTTTTAGGGATGATTCTGGACACAGAAGTACGGAGAGTATTTCTTCCAGTGGAAAAGGCTTTGGAAATCCAGAAAATGGTCAAACAAAAATTGAAACCAACAAGCGTGTCGATCCATCAATGCATTCGGTTGTTGGGAAAAATGGTAGCGGCCTACGAGGCCATACAGTTTGGCTGATTTCATGCCAGAGTATTCCAGTGGGACCTGTTGGACAAGTGGTCTGGATCTCACCTACACATGCACCGGAAAATAATCCTGTCCCCCAAAGCCAGGATTTCGCTCTTGTGGTGGCTACACAGTTCTCACCTACCAGAGGCATGCAGGTTTGGGATTCACGACTGGGTACTAATAACCACGGATGCAAGTCTCCGAGGCTGGGGAGCTGTCACACAGGGGGAAAGCTTCCAAGGAAAATGGTCAAGTCAGGAAGCCTGCCTTCACATAAACGTTCTGGAATTGAGAGCCATTTACAACGGCCTTCTACAAGCGGTACATCTTCAAGATCCCATGCAGATCCAGTCGGACAATGTAACAGCAGTCGCGTACATAAACAGGCAAGGCGGAATGAAAAGCAGAGCAGCAATGGCAGAGGTGACAAGAATTCTCCGCTGGGCAGAAAGACATGTTAGAGCTCTGTCAGCAATTTTCATTCCAGGAGTGGACAACTGGGAAGCAGACTTCCTCAGCAGACACGATCTCCATCCAGGAGAGTGGGGCCTCCACCAAGGAGTCTTCGCAGAGGTGACAAGTCTTTGGGGAGTTCCTCAAGTAGACATGATGGCATCTCGTCTAAACAAGAAGCTTCAGAGATATTGTTCCAGGTCAAGAGACCCTCAAGCAATAGCAGTAGATGCACTGGTGACCCAATGTGGGTGTTTCGGTCGGTATATGTTTTCCCTCCACTTCCACTGATTCCAAAAGTTCTCAAAATAATAATAAGAACAAGAGTTTGAGCAATCTTCATTGCCCCAGACTGGCCAAGGAGGGCTTGGTATCCAGATCTTCAGGAGTTGCTCATAGAAGATCCTCGGCCTCTTCCTCCTCGAGAGAACCTACTACAGCAGGGGCCATGTGCGTATCAAGACTTACCGCGGCTACGTTTGACGGCATGGCTGTTGAACGTCGGATCCTAGCCCGAAAGGGTATTCCCAAGGAAGTCATCCCCACTCTTATTCAGGCCAGGAAAGGAGTAACGTCTAAACATTACCACCGTATTTGGAGAAAATATGTGTGATGGTGTGAATCCAAGAAGGCTCCTACAGAAGAGATTGAGTTGGGACATTTTCTCCATTTTCTGCAGGCTGGTGTGGGCCTTAGATTGGGGTCAATCAAGGTCCAGATTTCGGCCTTATCGGTTTTCTTTCAAAAACAATTGGCCTCCTTTCCAGAAGTTCAGACGTTCGTGAAAGGGGTTCTGCACATCCAGCCTCCATTTGTGCCCCCAGTGGCACCATGGGACCTTAATGTGGTGTTGCAGTTCCTTCAATCAGATTGGTTTGAACCTCTGCAGGAGATAGAATTGAAGTTTCTCACTTGGAAAGCGGTGATGCTTTTGGCCCTGGCATCTGTAAGGCGGGTGTCTGAGTTGGAGGCCTTGTCTCACAAGAGCCCTTACCTGATCTTCCATGAAGATAGGGCAGAGTTGAGAACTCGTCAACAATTTCTTCCAACTGTGGTTTCGTCCTTCCACATCAACCAACCTATTGTGGTGCCAGTAGCTACTGACATTTTCACTGAGTCACAGTCTCTAGATGTGGTTAGAGCTTTGAAGATTTATGTCGCAAGAAAAGCTCGGATACGGAAAACAGAGGCTCTGTTTGCCCTTTATGCTCCCAGCAAGATTGGGTATCCTGCTTCTAAGCAGACTATTGCGCGCTGGATCAGAGGGACAATTCAGCACGCTCATTCTACGGCAGGCTTGCCAGTACCGAAGTCGGTGAAGGCCCATTCTACTAGGAAAGTGAGCTCATCCTGGCCGGCTGCCCGGGGCGTCTCGGCTTTACAACTTTACCGAGCAGCTACTTGGTCAGGGTCAAACACATTTGCTAAATGTTATAAGTTTGACACCTTGGCCGATGAGGACCTCAAGTTCGGTCAATCGCCCGTACTGGAGCTTTGGTATAACCCCATTTTACTGAAGTGGACCCCAGCATTCTCTAGGACGTATGAGAAAATAGGATTTTAATACCTACCGGTAAATCCTTTTCTCCTAGTCCGTAGAGGATGCTGGGCGCCCGACCCAGTGTGTACTTTACTTGCAGTTTGTTCTTTATAGTTACACAAGTTGTGTTTAATTTGTTTTCAGCATGTTGCTGTAAATGGTTCATGCCTGTTGGCGTGTGTTATGTTGAATGCCATGTTGTGCGGCATGATTGAGGTGTGAGCTGGTATGTATCTCACCATTAGTATAAAAGTAATTCCTTTCCTCAAAATGTTGGCAAGTATGTGTACATAGATGAATTCATTTTAAATATCTAATAGCTGGATTCAGAAATTCTACATTGTGTATGTGGATATATATGGAATTATTTGATGAATATTAATTGTGATTTACAATTTCAGGGTTATTAACCCATCACAACAGTCGTTTGAACAATAATCTATATTTGTCAATATTCTGTGGATACTTTATGAGCTATGACCAAAATAATCCCAACAATACAGTGGTGTGGAATAAGATTATATTAACAAAGAATAAGTGTCTGAGAATTATAGTGGTGTGAGCTAAAGCCTTATATAATTAGCCATATGTAACGAGTCCCACTCATATATATAATTGTGAGAGGACAACCACACGATCTGTTCCAGGAAAATTTTGAACAGACCACAATAAAAGGGAGTACATACAAACTCCAACATTACAAAATTTTTGACCTTTATGTAGTTTTTGGTGGTGGAGATAGAGTGACCATATCCCTAATAAACCTATTGATAGGCAAATTGATGTAAGGGATACCCGGAAGTGGATATTTTTATATTAAGATCTTCGCTTGATATTTAGCAATTTTTATGCTTGATAGGATCAAATTGTGTTAAAGCCTAGAATTTTTAATAGTGATTAATAAAGATTTATTTTTAATTTCTACAATCATTTCATAAAGCGTGCCCCAGAAAAAGATAAGTTCTTCTTTTTTCTTTGTTTTCTCTGCAGCTGCAGGGAGGACTTTTCTCTTTATTATTGTCTTCAACTGTAAGTTGCTGTTTTCCTGTTCTCATTATTCATTTATGTACTCTGTAATTGGGCGCTGCAGAACCCTTGTGGCGCCATATAAATAAAGGATAATAATAATATATATTAGACCACCTCAAGAAAATGGATTTGGACACAAATCCTCTTTATAACACATTCATGCACTTAACTTGAAAGCTCATTGTTATTCAGTCACAATACCCTTTATTAAATAACACATTTCAATACACTGCCATACCCAGGATTCACACCTATAACCTGTTGCATTCTAATCAAACACCCTACTTACTGAGCTATTTGATCCTACATAACAACTATGAGAACTATATGAAACTACTGGTACTCTAAAAAAAAATATAATCAGCATTGTAATTGAGCAGATCTATGTAGTGCGCAGCCACACATCCAATCTCTTGCAGCCACACACTACATAGATCTGCTCTGCCACAATGCTGATCATTTTATCACAAAGTACAAGGTGAGCTTCAGATAGTTACAATTCTCTAGCTTAGAATTATCTACCTTTCTATGCAAGGGTAGATAGCTCAATGAATAGATTGTCTGACTCCAATGCCACAGGCAATGGGTTCGAATCCCAGGTATGTCAGCATCTTGAAATGTAATAAAGGTCAGTGTGACTGAATAACAAAGAAATCTCAAGTTGCATTCATGAATGTTGTATAGTTATTAGTGACAGAAGGGGTCAGTGTCAGTGACACTGTGGTCAGTGACAGGGGCGGTCAGGAGATTCTGTTCTTCAAAAAGGGGGGAAGCTGCAAGTGAAAGTACCACACAGGGCCGGTTCTTGCCCTTGTGGCGTCCCGGGCAAAGTATAGGGGCGTGGCTTCAAATGGGGGCGTGGTCAGTTACGCCCCCATTTGTGCCCCCTGTAGCGCCGCTGAAAGAAAAAAAAAAGAAAAAAAAGTATACTTACTATCCCCGCTCCTGATTCCAGACCGCTGCAGACCTCCTCCGCCGGCGCCGCTCTTCTCCTCTCCTCGATCTATGGGAGAGACGTTATTACGTCTCTCCCATAGAACAGCATAGACAGTAGAGGTCAATTATGACCCCTAGTGTCTGTGCCACTATGGTGCGCGATGACGTCATCGCGCACCGCACAGCAAAGGTCCTCTCCATGAAGGGAAACTAGACGCTACGCGTCTGGTTCCCTTCAAAGCGGGGGGCACTACGGGGGGCACAGTGGCGGATCTTGCCATGGTGCGGCGCCCTCCGGAAGGCGGCACCCCGGGCAAAAGTTCTGCTTGCCCGTGGCAAGATCCGCTACTGGTACCACACCCCTCATCATGACAGAGCCCCAGCTCCCAGCAGCAGGACTTCCAGAAACCCAGCAGCTGCTGTGTTAGTAGTGACACCCCCCCCCCCTTCCCCCTCCTATATAATTCAGCCTTGGCGTCCGTCATTTTGACAGGCTTTTATCGTGTATGTGTGTATTTACAGTGACGTGCCAGAGTTTTGACTGCATAAAATTTATGAAAAATATAAAGTATGTGCTTGAAATATCTTCTTTGTATTATTCTAATAATTTTTATAGCCCAAACTCTGGAGTAAAAAGTCTATGGCAGGTGAGGCAGTGCCCCCCACCCCTCCCCCCCAGCTTTCTATTCCGCACATCTCTGATCAAATCTCACCAGACTTCCATGAGTTTATACATCTGCACCTGTCTATAATGTCCACAAGCACCCTTGGGCTCATATATTGTGTGTAAATCTGGCTCTGGTGCTAGCCAGTGCCTCCTGAGCCATTTACCTCACCTCTTCGGCCCTCCAGCTGCTGTTAAACTACACATCCCAGCATGCCTTGCTACAGTTTTGCTATTTGGCCATGCTAAAGCTGTTGCAGGGCATGCTGGGATGTGTAGATCAACAACAGCTGGAGGGCCGAAGGTTCCCCATCCCTGCTATACATACACACACATTACCGAAGCTATAAAAAGTTTCCACCTGTTCAGAGTTTTTAACATTGCAATTTGTAGCATTGTGAGATAAGGACGGTTTATTTATTTAGCATTTCTGACCACTGAGCCAAAGTCACTCTGGATTGTGGACTCACATGTAATCTATTCATATCGTGTTACCAGGCTGGGATTTGCATAGCTCCATAAATACACTCACAGCCTGGACAAAATACTGTTGTCTGTGTAAACTTGTGCCTAACACAAGGGTATGTAAATTAATACATCCAGCCTCAATACACTATGCAGCCACTAGCCAGGGCCGGACTTAGGGGTGCCTGGGGACCTTAAAACAGGGGGGCCCTTGTGGAAGGGAAGGGGGGGGGGGGGGGGTTATATTAGATTGTGCATACCTCCAAACATGACCCATTCCAGGAGGGACAAAATGCTCTCTACCTGGACTTCCTTCTTAATATGTGATTGTTGTCACCTGTGTTGAACTATTTAATTGATAAGAAAGGTGTACTTTCAACACAGGTGATTGCAATCATAAATTAAGAAGGAAGTCCAAGTAGAGCGCATTTTGTCCCTCCTGGAATGGGTCGTGTTGGGAGGTATGGATTGTTTATATTACATTTAAATCAATGGTGTATATTAGATTTAAACGAATAGTTTAATAATGCCTGGGTACTGTTTATAGTTCCACCTATTTGAGAGACATCTACTTTATAAAGTTTTCTTGTAGTGGAACAAAAACAACTTAAACAACCTTAAAATACACATAGAAAAATAAAATCTATCATCTATGGTGTCACATGTGGAATAGCAGCAGCCTCTGTTCTACTTACACACTGGGACAGGAATCAGGAAGACGCTCTGTGTGTCTCTCTGTAGACCCAAATGCTCTCATTACATAACAGGTTACATAGGACACAGGCGGGGAGAAGGAGAATCCGGGATCCCTTGATCACTTACAGCTCTCTCTCCCTTTTAGCTCTCCTCTGGTCGGAAAGCTCTGTCGGTAGCTCATGAAACCTGATACTCCTGTGTCTCTGCCTGCACTGCATACTGTCCGGCTCATATTCTTGCTGCTTGGTTCTGCTACTGCACAAGAAGGAGAGCTAGTGATGTCACGGTGCTTCAGCCAGGGGGCCCCCTGACAAAGGGGGGCCCGGGGTACAGTATGCCCTGCATCCGCCCTTCAATCTGGCTATGTATGCAGCGTAAGATTTCAGGTGCCGGCAAGTCCCGTGCAGCACTGCTAACATCAGGCGTCATTTTTTTTTGCTGAAAATGCCTCTGAGCGACTAGGACGCACCAGGAGACTGTGCTGATTAATATGTGACACTTGTATGTCTGTGACTGAGGGGCCTATGTATCATGTGAGGTGATAAAATCTGCCTAAATCCGCACTGCGATAATTGATTACATTGCATGGATGTATCAATTATCGCATGCAGGGACAGAGCTTGCGAGCAGTCCAGGGAGCCAGTCATCGCTGCTCCTGCAGGGCTGCCGGCCGCCGGATCCTGTGAGTTGCCGTGACCCCCGGTGCTGTAAAGAGAGCTGCCGTTTTGCAGCGTCACTTTACTGCACCGGGGGTCACAGCACAGCACATGGATGACCCGGCGTCCAGCAGCCCGCAGCGGAGCACTGATCGCCAGCTCCTGGACTGGTAAGTATGTTTCTTTTTACTTTTTTTTTTTTCTTTTTACATGTGATCAGCTTGTGTGTCCATCGGACACACAGCTGATCACACTGGCCGGGTCCCGCACAACCTTCTCTGCCAGGGGCCAGAGAAAGCTGGGCAGAAGGCATCTTATCGCAGTGCGGCCCTGGGATCTCGCCAGCCTGAGCTGGTGTAATTATCACAGGGCACACTGCCATTTTTTTTTTCTTAGTAAATTCGGCCCAGAACGCATTTCCCATTACAAGTATTTTAAAGGTCTTTTACAGGGAACAAATAATGGGTTAGGGTGTCCCAGCTGTTCCGCAGCAATTGCAGAGAGGCTGCCTGGGCCATGTAGCACGGTCATTGGGGTAAATTTACTTTTTTTAGAACTGGTGATGTTACTCATAGCAACCAATCAGATTCTATCTGTTATCTTCTAGAGGCAGCTAGATAAATGTACGTAGAATCTGATTGGTTGCTATGAGTAACATCAACAGTTCTAAAAAAAAATCTCCCACCTTAATACATTTATCCCATTTTTGGGTCAAAATTGGTGAATCCAGGATCAGAGGTCCGGACTCAGACAATCCACCGGCTTGTCCCCACTGATTCACTCGCTCAGAGCCCTGCTAATGATCATGTTTATACCACTTGTTATTAATGGAATTACCCATGAATGCAAATGACGGACGCAACGTTTGTGCTTCTACTAACGGAGGTGACACATCCAATTATTTCTTAATGCGTCGCTGACTTCTCATCTAAGTGTCACTGACTCCCCTGATTCTGCCAATTAAGAGACATCTCCATTCCTGTTACACATCTATGTCTGCTGGGAGCGGACGGCGTTATTATACGACGCAACTAAGATCTACACCAGCAAATGCGGGCCTTACTGGGCAGGAATCACCGGCCAACTTACTAAGCAGTGATCAGATTTTCCAGTCATGACAGAGAGTATGGGGTCATAAAATAGGCATAAAGTAAAATTATTTTCAGACGTGTTTCTCAGTCTTTGCGGTCAGTAACTACATCAGCAGACGCCTGGGGTACAACAGGGCAGAAAAGCGCTGTCTATTTATTTTTTTTGCACTGTTTCTCCCAGGTTTGTCATTGGTTGACAGAGAGTTAGGCACAGCCGGGCAAATGAATGTCAATACAGGCACTTACAGCGGGTACAGTACCTACAGTGGCTTTGCCTACAGACCGCCATGGGTGGCTTCCGCCAGGAATATCTGACATACGTTTGCTATGTTCTGCTTTGCAGAAGGATTCGGAAGAATGGAATGGATTTGACTGAAAATGCAGAGGAACGTCCGTCGTCTGAGCTCATCAAGGTGGTAAGTACGAAGGTTCCCAGGTTCTTAATGGTGACTGTGACTATTGCCTTTGGTTATGAGTCCTTATCTCCTGTACCTCCTGCAGCAGGTGAGGTCATCAGAACGCTCACAGCAGCACCAAGTATTTCAGGTGACGTCAGATGTAGGAGGCAGTAACCTGCCCGCTTCTGTGATTGTGTCAGTGAGGACAGGGCTGCATGTGACAGGGGCAGTGACATGATGTGGGGGAGAGTGGGGGAAGCAGGAAGTCACAGACTGAGAGTTATGTAGAGGGAGGAGCAGGGTCTCAGCAGCACAGAGTATATCAGGAGATGAGTGATGTGTCAGTGAGGACAGGGCTGCATGTGACAGGGGCAGTGACATGATGTGAGGAGGAGAATGGAGGCAGCAGGAAGCCACAGACTGAGAGTTATATAGTGGGAGGAGCAGGGTCCCCAGCAGCACAGAGTATATCAGGAGATGAGTACTGTGTCAGTGAGGACAGGGCTGCATGTGACAGGGGCAGTGACATGATGTGAGGAGGGGAATGGAGGCAGCCGGAAGACAGACTGAGAGTTATATAGTGGGAGGACCAGGGTCCCCAGCAGTACAGAGTATATCAGGAGATGAGTGATGTGTCAGTGAGGACAGGGCTGCATGTGACAGGGGCAGTGACATGATGTGAGGAGGGGAATGGAGGCAGCAGGAAGCCACAGACTGAGAGTTATGTAGTGGGAGGAGCAGGGTCCCCAGCAGCACAGCGTATATCAGGAGATGAGGGATGTGACTGTGTGAGGACAGGGCTGCATGTGACAGGGACAGTGACATGATGTGAGGAGGGGAATGGAGGCAGCCGGAAGACAGACTGAGAGTTATATAGTGGGAGGAGCAGGGTCCCCCAGCAGCACAGAGTATATCAGGAATGAGTGATGGGTCAGTGAGGACAAGGCTGCATGTGACAGGGACAGTGACATGATGTGAGGAGGGGAATGGAGGTAGCAGGAAGACACAGACTGAGAGTTATATAGTGGGAAGAGCAGGGTCCCCAGCAGCACAGAGTATATCAGGAGATGAGTGATGTGTCAGTGAGGACAGGGCTGCATGTGACAGGGGCAGCTTCAGGATGTGTAGAGGATAATTGAGACACCAGAACATACTGAGATTGTCACAGTGGACAGAGGAAAGACTCCCAGCAGGTTAAAGTCATACTGACAATTATGAGGTTGATGTGCCTGTTTGTACGAATCAAATAAATTCAACTTGATATGCCTTCATTCTTAAGAAGCCATTTTCTATAGGGCATTCTACCCACTGGACATCCCCTCTTTAATAGGACATGTAGGCAGTACAATAGCTAGGATCTCACACAGTGGCGGAACTAGCGAGCGGTGGGCCCAGGTGCGACAAAATGCTTTGCCCCCCCCCCCCCCCCCATCCCATCCAAGTACACCCCCTCACCCCTGGAGAGGATCTGGTGAGGGGGACCTGCTCAGGGCCAGAGAAATGGATACCTTGCAACAGTGCCGTAACTAGACATTTTAGCACTGTGTGCAAGAAACGGCATCGGAGCCCCGCCCCTGCATGCAAAACAATACATAGTGGCGTGGCTTCGTGGGGAAGGGGTGTGGCCACAAAATAATACCAATTCATAAAACGGTGCACAGTAGTCTCCATTATTCAAATTACGCCGCACAGTAGCACCACTAGACCAGATAGAGACCCTTTTACACCTTATGGCGGACAGATTCCTCTTTTTACACATTATGGCAGACAGCATCCCCTTTTTACACATTACGGCAGACAGCGTCCCCCTTTTTACACATTACGGCAGACAGCGTGCACTTTTCTCTAACGTCCTAGTGGATGCTGGGGACTCCGTCAGGACCATGGGGATTAGCGGCTCCGCAGGAGACAGGGCACAAAAATAAAGCTTTAGGATCAGGTGGTGTGCACTGGCTCCTCCCCCTATGACCCTCCTCCAAGCCTCAGTTAGGTTTTTGTGCCCGTCCGAGCAGGGTGCAATCTAGGTGGCTCTCCTAAAGAGCTGCTTAGAAAAAGTTTTTAGGTTTTTTATTTTCAGTGAGTCCTGCTGGCAACAGGCTCACTGCATCGAGGGACTTAGGGGAGAGAAGTCAACTCACCTGCGTGCAGGATGGATTGGCTTCTTAGGCTACTGGACACCATTAGCTCCAGAGGGATCAAACACAGGCCCAGCCATGGAGTCCGGTCCCGGAGCCGCGCCGCCGACCCCCCTTGCAGATGCCGAAGATGGAAGAGGTCCAGAAGCAGGCTGCAGAAGACTTTTCAGTCTTCCTGAGGTAGCGCACAGCACTGCAGCTGTGCGCCATTGTTGTCAGCACACTTCACACAGCGGTCACGGAGGGTGCAGGGCGCTGGGGGGGCGCCCTGGGCAGCAATGTATAATACCTTTTTATGGCTAAAAAATACATCACATATAGCCCTTGAGGCTATATGGATGTATTTAACCCCTGCCAGATCTCACAAACTCCGGAGAAGAGCCCGCCGAAATAGGGGGCGGGGCTTATTCTCCTCAGCACACAGCGCCATTTTCCTGCTCAGCTCCGCTGTGAGGAAGGCTCCCAGGACTCTCCCCTGCACTGCACTACAGAAACAGGGTAAAACAGAGAGGGGGGGCACTTTTTTTGGCGATATTACTATATTTAAGCTGCTATAAGGATACAACA
Source organism: Pseudophryne corroboree (assembly GCF_028390025.1). Taxonomy (NCBI): domain Eukaryota; kingdom Metazoa; phylum Chordata; class Amphibia; order Anura; family Myobatrachidae; genus Pseudophryne; species Pseudophryne corroboree. The sequence continues at coordinate 54,011,768 of NC_086447.1, read as the reverse complement.
CTTCTATAGGGTTGTTCCCATATATATTATAGCGCTTGGGTGTGTGCTGGCAAACTCTCCCTCTGTCTCCCCAAAGGGCTAGTGGGGTCCTGTCTTCAATAGAGCATTCCCTGTGTGTCTGCTGTGTGTCGGTACGTGTGTGTCGACATGTATGAGGACGATGTTGGTGTGGAGGCAGAGCAATTGCCGGTAATGGTGATGTCACCCCCCAGGGAGTCGACACCGGAATGGATGGCTTTGTTTATGGAATTACGTGATAATGTCAGCACATTACAAAAATCAGTTGACGACATGAGACGGTCGGAAAACCAGTTAGTACCTGCCCAGGCGTCTCAGACACCGTCAGGGGCTGTAAAACGCCCTTTACCTCAGTCGGTCGACACAGACCCAGACACGGACACTGAATCTAGTGTCGACGGTGAAGAAACAAACGTATTTTCCAGTAGGGCCACACGTTATATGATCACGGCAATGAAGGAGGCTTTGCATATCTCTGATACTACAAGTACCACAAAAAGGGGTATTATGTGGGGGGTGAAAAAACTACCTGTAGTTTTTCCTGAATCAGAGGAATTGAATGATGTATGTGATGAAGCGTGGGTTAACCCAGATAGAAAAGTGCTAATTTCAAAAAAGTTATTGGCATTATACCCTTTCCCGCCAGAGGTTAGGGCGCGCTGGGAAACACCCCCTAAGGTGGATAAGGCGCTCACACGCTTATCAAAACAAGTGGCGTTACCGTCTCCTGATACGGCCGCCCTCAAGGATCCAGCTGATAGGAGGCTGGAAACTACCCTAAAAAGTATATACACACATACTGGTGTTATACTGCGACCAGCCATCGCCTCAGCCTGGATGTGCAGTGCTGGGGTGGTCTGGTCGGATTCCCTGACTGAAAATATTGATACCCTGGATAGGGACAGTATTTTACAGACTTTAGAGCAATTAAAGGATGCTTTTCTTTATATGCAAGATGCTCAGAGGGATATTTGCACTCTGGCATCGAGAGTAAGTGCGATGTCCATATCTGCCAGAAGAAGTTTATGGACACGACAGTGGTCAGGTGATGCGGATTCCAAACGGCATATGGAAGTATTGCCGTATAAAGGGGAGGAATTATTTGGCGTCGGTCTATCGGATTTGGTGGCCACGGCAACTGCCGGGAAATCCACCTTTTTACCTCAGACCCCCTCCCAACAGAAAAAGACACCGTCTTTTCAGCCGCAGTCCTTTCGGTCCTATAAGAAGCGGGCAAAAGGACAGTCATGTCTGCCCCGAGGCAGAGGAAAGGGTAAGAGAGGGCAGCAAGCAGCTCCTTCCCAGGAACAGAAGCCCTCCGCGGGTTCTGCAAAGCCCTCAGCATGACGCTGGGGCTTTACAAGCGGACTCAGGAACGGTGGGGGGTCGACTCAAGAATTTCAGCGCGCAGTGGGCTTGCTCACAGGTGGACCCCTGGATCCTGCAGGTAGTATCTCAGGGTTACAGGTTGGAATTCGAGAAGTCTCCCCCTCGCCGGTTCCTAAAGTCTGCTTTGCCAACGTCTCCCTCAGACAGGGCGACGGTATTGGAAGCCATTCACAAGCTGTTTTCTCAGCAGGTGATAGTCAAGGTACCCCTCCTACAACAGGAAAAGGGGTATTACTCCACGCTATTTGTGGTACCGAAGCCGGACGGCTCGGTAAGACCTATTCTAAATCTGAAATCTTTGAACCTGTACATACAAAAATTCAAGTTCAAGATGGAATCACTCAGAGCAGTGATAGCGAATCTGGAAGAAGGGGACTTTATGGTGTCCCTGGACATAAAAGATGCTTACCTGCATGTCCCAATTTGCCCTTCACATCAAGGGTACCTCAGGTTCGTGGTGCAAAACTGTCATTATCAGTTTCAGACGCTGCCGTTTGGATTGTCCACGGCACCTCGGGTCTTTACCAAGGTAATGGCCGAAATGATGATTCTTCTGCGAAGAAGAGGCGTATTAATTATCCCTTACTTGGACGATCTCCTGATAAGGGCAAGGTCCAGAGAACAGCTGGAGGACGGAGTAGCACTAACCCAAGTAGTGCTGCAACAACACGGGTGGATTCTGAATTTTCCAAAATCTCAGTTGACCCCGACAACACGTCTGCTGTTCCTGGGAATGATTCTGGACACGGTTCAGAAAAAGGTGTTTCTTCCGGAGGAGAAAGCCAAGGAGTTATCCGAACTTGTCAGGAACCTCCTAAAACCAGGAAAAGTGTCTGTGCATCAATGCACAAGAGTCCTGGGAAAGATGGTGGCTTCTTACGAAGCAATCCCATTCGGCAGATTCCACGCACGAACTTTTCAGTGGGATCTGCTGGACAAATGGTCCGGATCGCATCTGCAGATGCATCAGCGGATAACCTTATCACCACGGACAAGGGTGTCTCTTCTGTGGTAGTTGCAGAGTGCTCATCTGTTAGAAGGCCGCAGATTCGGCATACAGGACTGGGTCCTGGTGACCACGGATGCCAGTCTGAGAGGCTGGGGAGCGGTCACACAGGGAAGAAACTTCCAGGGAGTATGGTCAAGCCTGGAGATGTCTCTTCACATAAATATACTGGAGCTAAGAGCGATTTACAATGCTCTAAGCCTGGCAAAACCCCTGCTTCAGGGTCAGCCGGTGTTGATCCAGTCGGACAACATCACGGCAGTCGCCTACGTAAACAGACAGGGCGGCACAAGAAGCAGGAGAGCAATGGCAGAAGCTGCAAGGATTCTTCGCTGGGCGGAAGATCATGTGATAGCACTGTCAGCAGTGTTCATTCCGGGAGTGGACAACTGGGAAGCAGACTTCCTCAGCAGACACGATCTACACCCGGGAGAGTGGGGACTTCATCCAGAAGTCTTCCACATGATTGTGAACCGTTGGGAAAAACCAAAGGTGGATATGATGGCGTCTCGCCTCAACAAAAAACTGGACAGGTATTGCGCCAGGTCAAGAGACCCTCAGGCAATAGCTGTGGACGCTCTGGTAACACCGTGGGTGTTCCAGTCAGTGTATGTGTTTCCTCCTCTGCCTCTCATACCCAAAGTACTGAGAATTATACGGCAAAGGGGAGTAAGAACGATACTCGTGGCTCCGGATTGGCCAAGAAGAACTTGGTACCCGGAACTTCAGGAGATGCTCACGGAAAATCCGTGGCCTCTACCTCTAAGACGGGACCTGATTCAGCAGGGACCGTGTCTATTCCAAGACTTACCGCGGCTGCGTTTGACGGCGTGACGGTTGAACGCCGAATTCTAAGGGAAAAAGGCATTCCAGAAGAGGTCATTCCTACACTGGTTAAAGCCAGGAAGGAGGTGACTGCACAACATTATCACCGCATTTGGAGAAAATATGTTGCGTGGTGTGAGGCCAGGAAGGCCCCCACGGAGGAATTTCAATTGGGTCGATTCCTACATTTCCTGAAAACAGGATTGTCTATGGGCCTCAAGTTGGGGTCCATTAAGGTTCAAATTTCGGCCCTGTCGATTTTCTTCCAGAAAGAATTGGCTTCAGTTCCTGAAGTCCAGACTTTTGTAAAAGGAGTACTACATATACAGCCCCCGGTTGTGCCCCCAGTGGCTCCGTGGGACCTTAATGTAGTTTTGGATTTTCTCAAATCCCATTGGTTTGAGCCACTCAAATCGGCGGATTTGAAATATCTTACATGGAAAGTAACCATGCTACTGGCCCTGGCTTCAGCCAGGAGAGTGTCAGAATTGGCGGCTTTATCGTATAAAAGCCCATATCTGATTTTCCATTCGGACAGGGCAGAACTGCGGACGCGTCCTCATTTTCTGCCTAAGGTGGTGTCAGCGTTTCACCTGAACCAGCCTATTGTGGTGCCTGCGGCTACTAGCGATTTGGAGGATTCCAAGTTGCTGGACATTGTCAGGGCATTGAAAATATATATTTCAAGGACGGCTGGAGTCAGAAAATCTGACTCGCTGTTTATACTGTATGCACCCAACAAGCTGGGTGCTCCTGCTTCTAAGCAGACGATTGCTCGTTGGATTTGTAGCACAATTCAACTTGCACATTCTGTGGCAGGCCTGCCACAGCCTAAATCTGTCAAGGCCCATTCCACAAGGAAGGTGGGCTCATCCTGGGCGGCTGCCCGAGGGGTCTGGGCATTACAACTCTGCCGAGCAGCTACGTGGTCGGGGGAGAACACGTTTGTAAAATTCTACAAATTTGATACCCTGGCTAAAGAGGACCTGGAGTTCTCTCATTCGGTGCTGCAGAGTCATCCGCACTCTCCCGCCCGTTTGGGAGCTTTGGTATAATCCCCATGGTCCTGACGGAGTCCCCAGCATCCACTAGGACGTTAGAGAAAATAAGATTTTACTTACCGATAAACCTATTTCTCGTAGTCCGTAGTGGATGCTGGGCGCCCATCCCAAGTGCGGATTGTCTGCAATACTTGTACATAGTTATTGTTACAAAAAAATCGGGTTGTTCTTGTTGTGAGCCGTCTGTTCAGAGGCTCCTACGTTGTCATACTGTTAACTGGGTTCAGATCACAAGTTGTACGGTGTGATTGGTGTGGCTGGTATGAGTCTTACCCGGGATTCAAAATCCTTCCTTATTGTGTACGCTCGTCCGGGCACAGTATCCTAACTGAGGCTTGGAGGAGGGTCATAGGGGGAGGAGCCAGTGCACACCACCTGATCCTAAAGCTTTATTTTTGTGCCCTGTCTCCTGCGGAGCCGCTAATCCCCATGGTCCTGACGGAGTCCCCAGCATCCACTACGGACTACGAGAAATAGATTTATCGGTAAGTAAAATCTTATTTTTACACATAACGGCAGACAGCGTCCCCTTTTTACACATAACGGCAGACAGCGTGCCCTTGTTACACATAGCGGCAGACAGCGTACACTTTTTACACATAACAGCAGACAGCGTGCCCTTGTTAAACATAGCGGCAGACAGTGTACACTTTTTACACATAACGGCAGACAGCGTGCCCTTGTTAAACATAGCGGCAGACAGCGTACACTTTTTACACATAACGGCAGACAGCGTGCCCTTGTTACACATTACGGCAGACAGCATCCCCCTTTTTACACATTACGGCAGCAGATTCCCCCTTTTTACACATTGCGGCAGGCAGATTCCCCCTTTTTACACATTACGGCAGGCAGATTCCCCATTTTTACACATTGCGGCAGGCAGATTCCCCATTTTTACACATTGCGGCAGATTCCCCATTTTTACACATTGCGGCAGGCAGTCGAAAGAAAGAAAGAAAGAAAGAAAGAAAGAAAGAAAGAATTATACTTACCCTCTCCGCTGGCTCAGGCTCCTCGGTGCAGCTTCTGACGATTCCCGGGCAGTAGAGAAGGAGGAGGAGGGAGGTGGAGGAGGGAGCCGCAGCAGCGCTGTGTCATTGGTGGAGGCACTGCTGTTGCTGCCCCTCTGCTTCACTATAGGCTGTTCTCGGAAGACAGCCTATAGTGAAGCAGAGGGGCAGCAGCTGCGCCTCCACCAGTAACAAAGCGCTGCTGCGGCTCCCTCCTCCACCTCCCTCCTCCTCCTTCCCCCCCGTACTGCTGCGCTCCTCTCCTCTCCGGGCGGCTGTGTGCTGCGGGCAGCGGTTGCCCGCAGCACACAGCGGCATGTAATGAGTCAGTTTGACTCATTACATGCTTTGGGCCCCTGGACAGAGGCGGGCCCCAGTGCAACGCACTGGTTGCACTAGCGGTAGTTCCGCCTCTGATCTCACACACTTCAGGCTTTTATCAACATCTCAGAATGCTGCTGCCTATTGTCCAAGACATGATTACAGAGCTCGAGTCTCTAGGATTCTGCACATTACTTTCTAGAAATGCAGCAAACGCATTGCTTCCCTGCCTGCCACTGTGTGCCCGTGTCTCCCGCTGTCAGGTCATCTACAAAGTGCAAAGCGTCTACGCTGTAGCGCGAACCCAGCTCTGGACCCGCAGAGCACCTGAATTTCCACCATGCGCCTGGGCTTTACAAGCACAATGTCCACATTGCAGAGTATGAGGTGTGCACAGCCTGAGGGGGGTATTCTGTGCAAAGTGCAGAGTTGTGTGGAGCAGACCAGGAACCAGATTTTCTTTTAAGAAAAACATTTAAAAAAAGTATATTTTTTAGCGGCTAGCCTTTAATGTGTAAAGGAGAACACACCCATTCACACTCAGCAAGACAGCTTACAGGAGCATTGCTCCATTTTAGAGCTTGTGGTCTTCAGCTCTCATCCTATACTTTTATTGGGAGGGTTTGGATGGACCACGGTGTAAAATAATCTGAAACACTTCCTAAATTACTTCATTTAAAAGAGAAGTGAATGTAATTTATGAATTCACTAGGAAAAAGTGAGTTACTCTGTGCCTCTCAGAGCCCAGAAAACCATAATTACAGCCCTTTTTATGATTGCAGTCTCCTAGGTAACATAACTTATCCACACAGATAAGCAATAAGCAAACACCTAAATATTTAAATATTGTGACAAGTTCGCTGGAATAGTGGTGGAAGGTAGGTATATTTGCCCCAGGTTTCTTATCTATGTGTTTTTAAACCCCAGGAATATTGTGTTGGTTCTGCTGAGAGCTTTTGGCAAGAACTGGATTAGGGACCTGGGGTTGGATGTGAGAAGAGAGGGCGGGTTCTCCATCCATTTAGGTCCAGTTTGGGTCTTTGAGCTTTTAGCCTCACAGAAAGCTATTTACGGCTTTCAGCTGTATGTGTGTGTTAGAAAGGTTCAGCCTGATCAATGCTCTCTCACACTGCTTGGGGAAAAGGAGAGACTATGGGATCTCTGTGATAGATACCTGCTTTTGAAATCCAGTGTGCTGTGCCTGATAAAAAAATTCTTGTTTTTTTTTTTTTTTTTTTGTGAGTTAGGATTATTTCCTGATAGTTTTCGGAGATGTATTGCGGATATCACTAATATTATTTGAGGTGCATTTTGCGTGGGCCTATTCTATGTTTGACATGTCTATAATTGGCCCTAATTTTGCATGCACTGTACCAGATATGGAACGACCGCCACTTCTATTGTTCTGGGATTTGAAAAACATGGATTATAATTTAGGTGCATTCCTCCCGAGTAATGCCACATTTTGTACTGTTGATGTGGGTTTAGGTGTTGCTTTGTAGATTAGTGAAATCTTCTCTCCCGCTAGGTTTTCCCCCTTCACCTCTTGCTGAGTGAGTGGTGGAAGTTACTGTGTAGTTTGTCAGCTAATAGGTTCATGATTTACAGCTTCGGAAGATTTGTGTTATGAATAAACACATAAAAGCAAAGCGATTTGTTCTAAATCACCAGCTGCAGATCTCCATGAGTTCCAAGTGGCTTTCTCCACTTCAAAGACAGCTCTCTTACCGCTACCTAATCCCTCAGACCGCACCGATTAGACTTAGCCAGACTCCTCACTTTCACATGTCGTTTGGCAGGAGCCTTGGAGCTCGCTAACCGCTGAAATGTCCCTAGGAGGAGACAGGTCTTCAGAAGACAGAACCTCGCTGCTGCTAGATAGGTTTCCTGAAAGCAATGCTAAGTACAGTGATTTATCATGTTGGATTGCTATAAGTTAATACATATGTACTGTAGGAATACAATGTAAGCCATATGGACAGGCTGAATACATTACTGCCTTTGGCTATTGCAATTTAATCTAATATCAACCTATTATGGCTGTAGGGAAGCTTGGTAGGAATTTATGATGCTGAAAGTCGTTCTCTCTAGACGCAGTTTAACTCTTCCCGTAATACACTGCTCAACGCCATGTGGTCTACACAACTATTCACAAAGCCATGTGTTCTACACAACTATTCACAATGCCATGTGTTCTACACAACTATTCACAATGCCATGTGTTCTACACAACTATTCACAAAGCCATGTGTTCTACACAACTATTCACAAAGCCATGTGTTCTACACAACTTTTCCCAACGCCATGTGTTCTACATAACTATTAACAATGCCATGTGTTCCACACAACTATTCACAACGTCATGTGTTATACACAACTATTCACAAAGTCATGTGTTCTACACAACTATTCACAACGCCATGTGTTCTACACGACTATTCACAACGCCATGTGTTCTACACGACTATTCATAGCGCCATGTGTTCTACACAACTATTCACATCATGTGTTCTACACAACTATTCACAACGTCATGTGTTCTACACAACTATTCACAACGTCATGTGTTCTACACAACTATTCACAACGTCATGTGTTCTACACAACTATTCACAACTCCATGTGTTCTACACAACTATTCACAACGTCATGTGTCCTACACAACTATTCACAAAGTCATGTGTTCTACACAACTATTCACAATGCCATATGTTCTACACAACTATTCACAACGTCATGTGTTCTGTTCTACAGAACTATTCACAACGTCATGTGTCCTACACAACTATTCACAAAGTCATGTGTTCTACACAACTATTCACAGCGCCATGTGTTCTACACAAATATTCACAATGCCATGTGTTCTACACAATTATTCACAATGCCATGTGTTCTACACAATTATTCACAACTAGGTGCTTCATCGCGACCTACGGGCGCTCTTCACACCGTCGCAAGGAGCTACGCCCCCTTAACCCTTGCATGCCTTTCTGGGGTTTAATATTTGTATTATATGGAGTATTACCTGCATTCCTTTGTTAGTGGTTAAATATTGCACAATGAAAGGGCGTGCGATGGTGAAGGAGGCGCAGCCCCTTGCGACGGCGTGAACAGCACCTGCAGGGCACGATGTACAGAATGTAGCGGGTGCGGGGGGGACTGCGGATGGTGTCTGTAGATGCTGCGGGTGGAGGGGAGGCAGAAGTGGGGGTGGGGCCCGGATGGGGAAGGTTCGGGAGGTGCTGCGCGTGGGGGAGGGGCAGAGGAGTGGGGGATGCAGATGGGGGAGGGGTCCGGAAGCACTGCAGGTGGGGGAGGGGCAGGGGTGCCACGGGTGGGAGAGGGGCAGGTGTGGGGATGTTGTGGATGGGTGAAGGGTTCCGGAGGTGCTGTGGGATGGGAAGGGACGGGAGTGCCGGGGGTTGGGTAGGGGACCGCAGGCACCATGGGTAGGGTAGGGGCAGGTACGGGTGTTGCGGCGGATAGGAAAGGAGGTCCGGAGGTGCTGCAGGTGGTGGAGGGGCTGGTGCGGGGGTGCCATTGGTGGGGGAGGGGTGGGGGAGGGGGGGACCGCTGATGGAGGAGGGTGTCTGCAGATGCTGCGGATGGAGGGGGGCAGGTGTGGGGGGAGACATATAAGGGGGGTGAATGGTGGAAGGGGCCTGGAGGTGCTGTGGGTGGTGAAGGGGTGGAGGAGTGGGAGCCACGGGTGGTGTAGGGGGTCTGGAGGCACAGCATGTGGGGGAGGGGTGGAGTGCCGCATGTGGTGGAGGGGAAGGAGCGGAGGTGTGGTGCATTGGGGAGAGGTCTGGAGGCGCTGCGGGTACTGTACATGCCATAAAAGGTAGTTGGAGGGTATGCAGTAACAGGGCCAGGACAGGGGTGACAGGGTCAGTACAGGGTTGACGGGGCCAGGACAGGGGTGACAGGGTCAGAACAGGGGTGACGGTGCCAGGACAGGGGTGACAGGGCCAGGACAGGGGTGACAGGGCCAGGACAGGGGTGACAGGGCCAGGACAGGGGTGACAGGGCCAGGACAGAAATGATAGGGACAGGATAGGGGTGACAGGGCCAGGGTAGGGGCGGCAGGACCAGGACAGGGGTGACGGGGCCAGTATAGGGTTGACAGGGCAAGCACAGGGGTGACAGGGCCAGGATAGGGGTAACAGGGCCAGCATAAGGGTGACAGGGCCAGGATAAGGGTGAAAGGGCCAGGATAAGGGTGAAAGGGCCAGGATAAGGGTGGCAGGGCAAGGCCAGGGGTGACAGGGACATGACAGAACACAGGGCACGGGAGAGATTGGTATTAGGGACAAAACAGTGGTGACAGACAGATGTGTCTTACCGGAGTCACTGCTGCTGGCTGCTGCTGTTCCACTCCAACCTGTTGGGATCTGCTGCTACTGGAGACTTGGCATGGCTGACTCTCTCAGGCTGGAGTCCTGCTTTCTCTGCCCATCCGCATCCCTCCCCCCCTCCTCGGTCACACACCGCAGACCTCGCGCAGCTGCCGGGCACTGTGGTAAGGTGAGACTGGAAATGACTGGTTAGCCCCCTGGAGATGCTGCAGCTGGAGGGAGGAGGGGGTCATAGCATGCACGTGGCGCGGACCTCACGGCTTCCGGGCACTGTGGTAAGGGGAGACTGGGAGTGACTGGTTAGCTCCCAGGAGACGCTGCGGCTGGAGGGAGGAGTGGGTCAGAGCCTGCAAGCAGCTCGGATTTCTGCAGTGCTACCCGCCAGCTAAAGTGTGTGAATGAGCTGGGCGCACTCCACTGCGGGTGGCAGCGCTGCAGCTAGCGGTGGGGTTGCCGGGGCTGGAGATAACAGAGGCAGTATGGAACCTGCACAGCGGCAGGTGCCCCACAAAACTGCAGCTAAGAAGCGTGGAGTGTGCCAGAAAGTGACGCTCCTCTGCACCAGAGAGACCCTGCTGAGTATGCCGATGTGGGGGGTCAAGCACACAGTGAGCCGGTGCCCGTCTGTCTGTATGACATACCCCTCACACAACCCCATACCTCCCAAATGTCCCGATTTTCGCGGGACAGTCCCATTTTTTGGGGTCTGTCCCGCTGTCCCACCCGCGGGTCGCAGTATCCGGCGGTGGGGGGGGGGGGGGGGGGCAGTTGGAAAGCTCCTGTACTCGCTGTTCTGCTTAGCAGAGCAGCGGTGAATAGTGGAGACAGAGGGAGAGGGGGCATCAGGGGGTACGGATTAATGGGGGGGTTCCAGCAGCAGAGCCGGATTAAGGGGGGGGGGGGGGGCAGGGGATACGTACCGTTGGCCCCACAGTTTTAGGGGGCCCCCCGGCTGGAGTAGCTCTGTCCCAGCTCAGAAGCTCCCCCCCCCGTCCTGCCAGCAACAGCGGCAGCATTGTGCTACAGTCAGCACACGCTGCTGCATATTGGCAGGTCTGTGGTGTTGCAGGGAGGCAGCAGTCTCCCTGCTTTCTTCTGCCTGTGCGGGTGTGTACGGGGGAGCGACCACCCCTTCTGGATTTAGCCCTAGCTGAGGGGCCAAAATCCCATTAAAAAAATAAATATCGGAATTTGCATAAGGGGGCGTGGCCGCGCGGTCCGCGATTAGGCCACGCCCCCAACCCACAGCAGGCACAGCAATGAGATAGGGCTCCACTGTATCAAGTGCCCTGGGCCCCCAGGACTCATAATCAGCCCCTGGGAGCATGCCAGCAGCTCACAGAGCGCTGGGCATGCTCCCTCACTGACGAAAACGGGGGCCCTCCCGTGAAGCCACGCCCCCTTTTCGCCGAGTGTGTGTCCCTCCTTCTGCCTGGAGAAAGCTCCTGCAGAAAGCTGGGAGGTCTGCACCCCTGCCTGTGCCATGCCCAATGCCCATGCTATCTGCTTCTGCTCCTAGTCTCCTGTAGATTTGGCCAGATCTCTGTGACTCATTTGAATAACTCCGCCCACTGTTGTGACTCCGCCCAGCGTTAGCAAATGAATCACAAGGTCACAGAATAGGGCTATTATATAGGAGATGTCATGTGTTTTACACAACTATTCACAATGCCATGTGTTCTACACAACTATTCACAGCGCCATGTGTTCTACACAACTATTCACAACGCCATGTGTTCTACACGACTAATCACAACGCCATGTGTTCTACTATTCAATACTCCTTTACCAAGAATGCACAGTAGTGACCCTTACCACAACTCTAACTCCTAACCAAGTGCACAAGACATGTAACCCATACTCACTCCCTAACCCAGTGCACAAGACATGTAACCCATACTCACTCCCTAACCCAGTGCACAAGACATCTAACCCATACTCAATCCCTAACCCAGTGCACAAGACATCTAACCCATACTCACTCCCTAACCCAATGTACAAGATATCTAACCCATACTCACTCCCTAACCAAGTGCACAAGACATCTAACCCATACTCAATCCCTAACCCAGTGCACAAGACATCTAACCCATACTCACTCCCTAACCCAATGCACAAGACATCTAACCCATACTCAATCCCTAACCCAATGCACAAGACATCTAACCCATACTCACTCCCTAACCCAATGCACAAGACATCTAACCCATACTCACTCCCTAACCCAGTGCACAGGACATCTAACCCATACTCATTCCCTAACCCAGTGCACAAGACATCTAACCCATACTCACTCCCTATCCAAATGCACAAGACCTCTAATCATACTCACTCCCTAACCCAATGCACAAGACATCTAACCCATACTCACTCCCTTACCCAATGCACAAGACATCTAATCATACTCACTCCCTAACCCAGTGCACAAGACATCGAACCCATACTCATTCCCTAACCCAATGCACAAGACATCTAACCCACACTCACTCCCTAACCCAATGCACAAGACATCTAACCCATACTCACTCCCTAACCCAATGCACAGGACATCTAACACATACTCACTCCCTAACCCAATGCACAAGACATCTAACCCATACTCACTCCCTAACCCAATGCACAGGACATCTAACCCATACTCATTCCCTAACCCAGTGCACAAGACATCTAACCTATACTCACTCCCTATCCAAATGCACAAGACCTCTAATCATACTCACTCCCTTACCCAATGCACAAGACATCTAACCCACACTCACTCCCTAACCCAATGCACAAGACATCTAACCCATACTCATTCCCTAACCCAGTGCACAAGACATCTAACCTATACTCACTCCCTATCCAAATGCACAAGACATCTAATCATACTCACTACCATACTCTCCTATGATTAAGCTCATGCGAAACGGTCGTTAGGAGACAGCTCACACGCAGTGTGTCTGTCAAATAGCATTTTTTAAATGTTCAGTCACTGCATATAGAAATATCCATTGTTTAATATAAATGTTCCTTATATATTGTAAGTTGTGACACAAGCTTGTAGCGTACTGCAAAGCCGCAGCTGCAGCCGAGGCGGGACATACACCCGGCGGCCTCGCACTGACGGATATCATCAGCAGTGCGTGTGACCTGTTAGACGGGAAGCGGTGGTCAGCGGCCGTAGCGGGACACTCACCCGGCGGCCCGCACTGACGGATACCACTATTGGTGACCGCACCCTGGGTAACGGGAAGCGGGGGTGAGCGGCTGCACGGCAGTACAGCTTGCGGTTCTAGCAAGCTGTGCTCTAGACGGCTCCCTATCACACTATATATAAGCTGGAAATTGGGTGCATGTTATAATACAATACATCTCCATATAAAGATATATCTATCTACTTTATTGTATTAGCATTGTCTAACAAGATTTATAAATGGGAGATGTGAAAGGTATTATAAACAGGTAGCCGCTACACCTCTGTATTATCTAACACACCTGTCTACACTAGGAACTTAACCTGAGTAATAAACACTAATAATCGTGTGGGACATAGTGTTATTACCCTGAAAGGGAATGCTATGTGGACCCCTGACCATATGTGTGGAACTGCAGGCACAAGCTACGACCAGCAGGTATAAGCTGGGTCACGTAATAGAAGGATAATATTTTAGCTCTGCCCAAAACAGTATATGATATAACATATTACCTATAATATATCATCGCCACGACCAGCAGGTATTAGCTGGGGTATGTAAGAGAAGGACAATATATTAGCTCTGTCCAAATACCATACGATATAGTGCATTTATAACATACTATTCTAGTGGGCGAGGTGTAAGATCTAGGTGCTAACACGGATATACATCTTAATTTGGATGTGGGAGTATAAGCCACAATCGGGGGGCACAAATCATCTATTAGCATAGTGCTTGTTATAGAAAATAAACTGGCAATATTCCTGAACAATTGGCAGGGAACACATTTGTCCTTTGAATGTATTTAACATGAACTAAGATCAATAATACAGGCAGGCAAAAATAGCATGTGTAGTCTGTCAACTTAGTAGTGTCATATGGTACGACTATCTTCAGTCTCATCACATTAACATTCCATCTGTATTGAAATGTTTAATCGGATGAACTATAAGTAAAGTACAATACAGTAGAAAATATTATCAAGAAATAGAAATTGAATAATAGGGGGCTATAAAGGATTATTCTGTAAAACAGACAGCTATAATAAAGGACTTATTACAGGTATCACACAGGGCATGAGTGCCTGATTATAAAACTTGGAAAAGAGTGGTGCGCACACTCCCAAGAATAAGAGATTGTCAACTAAGAATGGCAATCTAGTCCTTTACAGCTCTCACAGTAGCACTTACAAAGGATACATTTGTTTCCAATAGGATGGTAAAGAAATGATTTCTGTAACAAAAATGGACACATTCTAAACACTTGAGAGAGTGAAAAATTAAAGGCAGCAGTGACTGAATTTTTAGCTTCATTTCACATTTTGTTTATTATTTTTGCACTGGTTTTCACTTGCACAATATTTTCGCAGATGTTTTAAGATAATAAAATAAAAGTTATATTTTAACATTAGTGGTCAAATATCATTCAGATATTTGACTTTAAGTATAGGGGCCCTCATTCCGAGTCGTTCGCTCGGTATATTTCATCGCATCGCAGTGAAATTCCGCTTAGTACGCATGTGCAATATTCGCACTGCGACTGCGCCAAGTAATTTAACAATGAAGATAGTTTTTTTACTCACGGCTTTTTCTTTGCTCCGGCGATCGTAATGTGATTGACAGGAAATGGGTGTTACTGGGCGGAAACACGGCGTTTCAGGGGCGTGTGGTTAAAAACGCTACCGTTTCCGGAAAAAACGCAGGAGTGGCCGGAGAAACGGAGGAGTGTCTGGGCGAACGCTGGGTGTGTTTATGACGTCAAACCAGGAACGACAAGCACTGAACTGATCGCAGATGCCGAGTAAGTCTGAAGCTACTCTGAAACTGCTAAGTAGTTTGTAATCGCAATATTGCGAATACATCGGTCGCAATTTTAAGAAGCTAAGATTCACTCCCAGTAGGCGGCGGCTTATCGTGTGTAACTCTGCTAAAATCGCCTTGCGAGCGATCAACTCGGAATGAGGGCCAGTGTCACAAAGTCCGAGTGTGCCCATAATAGGGAATACTTCCTTCTTCTGGTTTCTACATATGTATAATTTATTCCCAGGAGCACCTCCCATAGAATATAAGTGATAGATAAACAATAAGATTTAATATATGGGAAAGGACCGTATGTGACTTACTGAATAATCATTGTCTAATACATATATAGGTCTGTGCGACCCCCCTTTTTCTTTTCTTTTTTCTTTTTTCTACCCATACTCACTACCTAACCCAGTGCACAAGACATCGAACCCACACTCACTCCCTAACCCAATGCACAAGATATCTAACCCATACTCACTCCCTAACCCAATGCACAAGAAAACTAACCCATACTCACTCCTTAACCCAGTACACAAGATATCTAACTCATACTCACTCCTTAACCCAGTACACAAGACATCTAATCATACTCACTCCCTAACCCAGTGCACAAGACATCTAACCCATACTCATTCCATAACCCAATGCACAAGACATCTAACCCACACTCACTCCCTAACCCAATGCACAAGATATCTAACTTATACTCACTCCCTAACCCAGTGCACAAGAAAACTAACCCATACTCACTCCTTAACCCAGTACACAAGATATCTAACTCAGACTCACTCCTTAACCCAGTACACAAGATATCTAACCCATACTCACTCCCGAATCTAATGCAAAAGAACTCTAATCATATTTACTCCCTAACCCAATGCACAAGACATCTAACCCATACTCACTCCCTAACCCAGTGCACAAGCATCTATCCTACACTCACTCCCTAACCCAATACACAAGACATCTAACCCACACTCACTCCCTAACCTAGTGAACAAATAATGTGACCCATACTCACTCCCTAACCCTGTACACAAAACATGTAACCCATACTCACTCCCTAACCCAATACATAAGACCTCTAATCATACACACTCCCTTACCCAATACAACTAACCTATACTCACTCCCTAACCCAGTGCACAAGACATCTAACCCATACTCACTCCTTAACCCAATGCACAAGACATCTAACCCACACTCACTCCCTAACTCAGTGAACAAGACATCTAACCCACACTCACTCCCTAACCCAGTGAGCAGGACATCTAACACATACTCACTCCCTAACCCAGTGCACAAGTCATCTAATCCACACTCACTGCCTATCCTAATGCACAAAACATCTAATCCATACTCATTCCTTAACCCAGTGCACAAGACATCTAACCTAAACACACTCCCTAACCCAATGCACAAATCATCTTGAGGCCCTAGGCAATTGCCCAGTGTTCCTATACGTTAAGATGGCCCTGGATCCGATCCCCAATGCACAAGACATCAAACTCATACTTACTCCCTAACCCAGTGCACAAGACATCTAACCCATACTCACTCCCTAACCCAATGCACAAGACATCTAACCCATACTCACTGCCTAACCCAATGCACAAGGCATCTACCCCAAACTCATTTCCAAACCCAGTGCACAAGACATCTAACCCATACTCACTCCCTAACCCAATACATAAGACCTCTAATCATACTCACTCCCTTACCCAATACACAAGACAATTAACCTATACTCACTCCCTAACCCAGTGCACAAGACATCTAACCCATACTCACTCCTTAACCCAATGCACAAGACATCTAACACACACTCACTCCCTAACCCAGTGAACAAGACATCTAACCCATACTCACTCCCTAACCCAGTGCACAAGACATCTAACCCATACTCACTCCTTAACCCAATGCACAAGACATCTAACCCATACTCACTCCCTAACCCAGTGCACTGTCACTGACCTGGGTTGGGAGTGTTGAGAACTCGGGAGTTCTTCCGATGATCGGGAAGAGGAACCACAGCTGGGCCGGAGCAGGGATGGCCGGATGTAGGTTTTCCTCATGCAGAACTTAACCATTGTAACCGACGTGTAATGCTAAAGAATTAGTTGTAGCCAAGGCTTGGGGGCGATGCTGAAGCACACAGAAGAATGAAGAACTTGTGAGCGATGTTGAAGAAATGAATGAGGATTTGAGAACGATGTTGAAGCACACAGCAGAATGAAGAACTTGTGAACGATGCTGAAGAAATGAATGAAGATTTGAGAACGATGTTGAAACACACAGAAGAATGAAGAACTTGTGAACGATGCTGAAGAAATTAATGAAGATTTGAGAACGATGTTGAAACACACAGAAGAATGAAGAACTTGTGAGCGATGTTGAAGAAATGAATGAAGATTTGGGAACGATGTTGAAGCACACAGCAGAATGAAGAACTTGTGAGTGATGCTGAAGAAATAAATGAGGATTTGAGATTCAGTGTAACTCTGGAAGTATGGGAGGCGTTCCACTTAGGGATACCCTGTAATACTGGAAGCACAGGAGATGTCCCTCTGAGAGATGCACTGTAACGCTGGTGACGCAGAGAATGTCTCACTGAGTGATACACTGTAACGCTGGTAGCACAGGGAATGTTCCACTGAGTGATACACTGTAACGCTGGTAGCACAGGGAATGTCCCAGTGAGTGATACACTGTAACGCTGGTAGCACAGGGAATGTCCCACTGAGTGATACACTGTAACGCTGGTAGCACAGTGATTGTTTCACTGAGTGATACACTGTAACGCTGGTAGCACAGGGAATGTCCCACTGAAAGATACTCTGCAACGCTGGTAGCACAGGGAATGTTCCACTGAGTGATACACTGTAATGCTGGTAGCACAGGGAATGTTCCACTGAAAGATACTCTGCAACGCTGGTAGCACAGGGAATGTCCCACTGAAAGATACTCTGCAAAGCTGGAACACAGGAGACGTTCAGCTTGGGAACTCGCTGAACGCTGCTAGCACTGGTGATCATTGGAAAGACGATACTCAGGTGCCGGGGCTCTGTACGGCGTCTGCCTTTGAACTTCCCGCCCTCTCCCGATTGGCGGAAGGGGCCGATGACGTCACCCGCTCACCACACTCTCGTGGACACCGGGCGCAATGGCGGAGCCCACACCCCGGGAACCCGCCGGAGGCAGCGCCAGCAAGACGCGACGACCCGGAGCCCACCGGGGGCGACGACCGCCGGGAGACCCAGCTCACCCGGAGCGGTAAGCGCGGCAGCCGCAGCGCCGAGAGTGTGACATGCACAAGTCATCTAATCCACACTCACTGCCTATCCTAATGCACAAGACATCTAATCCATACTCACTCCTTAACCCAGTGCACAAGACATCTAACCCAAACACACTCCCTAACGCAATGCACAAATCCTCTTGAGGCCCTAGGCAATTGCCCAGTGTTCCTATACGTTAAGATGGCCCTGGATCCGATCCCCAATGCACAAGACATCTAACTCATACTTACTCCCTAACCCAGTGCACAAGACATCTAACCCATACTCACTCCCTAACCCAATGCACAAGACATCTAACCCATACTCACTCCCTAACCCAATGCACAAGGCATCTACCCCACACTCATTCCCTAACCCAGTGCACAAGACATCTAACCCATACTCACTCTTTAATCTAATGCACCATAACCCATACTCACTCCCTAACCCAATGCACAAGACATCTAACCCATACTTACTCCCTAACCCAATGCACACGACATCTAACCCATACTCACTCCGTAACCCAGTGCACAAGTCATCTAATCCATACTCACTCCTTAACCCAATGCACAAGACATCTAACCCAAACTCACTCCGTAACCCAGTGCACAAGTCATCTAATCCATACTCACTCCTTAACCCAATGCAAAAGTCATCATGAGGCCCTAGGCAATTGCCCATTGTGGCTATACGATAAGATGGCCCTGGGTCTCGTCCCCAATGCACAAAAATAGGATTTTGGTTACCTACCGGTAAATCCTTTTCTCGTAGTCCGTAGAGGATGCTGGGGTCCATATTAGTACCATGGGGTGTAGACGGGTCCACCAGGAGCCATTGGCACTTTAAGAGTTTAATAGTGTGGGCTGGCTCCTCCCTCTATGCCCCTCCTACCAGACTCAGTCTAGAAACTGTGCCCGAGGAGACGACATACTTCGAGAGAAGGAATTACACAGATAGTGGCGAGATTCATACCAGCTCACACAACAGGCAAATCCGGCTAACATACTGGAACAACTCAGCAACAGCTGAAACAGTAAATAATGCAGAACTTACCTAGGAACCAGGCAGTACTGAACTATAAAACCAGTGCAGGAAAACACAGCGCGGGTGCCCAGCATCCTCTACGGACTAGGAGAAAAGGATTTACCGGTAGGTAACCAAAATCCTATTTTCTCTAACGTCCTAGAGGATGCTGGGGTCCATATTAGTACCATGGGGATGTACCAAAGCTCCCAGTACGGGAGGGAGAGCGCGGAGGCTCCTGCAACACTGCTTGACCAAACTTGAGGTCATCAGAGGCCAAAGTATCGAACTTGTAAAACTTGGCAAACGTGTTCGACCCAGACCAAGTAGCTGCTCGGCAGAGTTGTACAGCCGAGACACCCCGCTGTCAGCGTCCGGAGTCTTACCGGTACGCTGGGGCCACGGGGCTGGCTTCCTTGGTGATGTGCGGGCAGCGGCGGAGGTGGGCTGCTGTGACGGATCCGTGTGCAGCAGTAGCGGCGGTGAGGGGGTCCGCTCGTGGCGGCGGGACGCCGGTACAGCGGGTCGCTCTTGCTGACCCGTTGCTAGGAGACCAGGGGCAGTGAGCAATGTGGCTTTGCAAAAAGGTCTGCATTACTGGGCGCCGCCATATTGGAGACCAAGTTTTAAGCATAGTTCCTGTTTCTTCCAGCCAATCCAGGGGAAGCTCTCCCTATAAAAGGGGGCTGGTTTAGGACAGGGATGCCAGTGCTTCAAGTTACAACCCTGTTGTAGGTGCTTTAGCCTGTGCTCCCAGGATCCTTGTCGTATTCTGGTTACTCCTGCTCCTGCTTGGTCGGTTCTCTGTTGCTGCTGCAGCTCTGCCGTTTCTAGCCTGCTACTGCCTGTGGAAGCGCTCCTGGAAAACCCGGTCCAGTAAGACTCTTTGGGCACAGTCGGCCCCGGGTCTTCTGCCTCGTCTTTCAAGCCACACTCCGCAGATCTCCTTCACCAGCCACGCCTTTGTACCGCCGACCACAGCCTGCAGATTATCTTCAGCCTCGTTTTCCAAACCACAGTCCACAGTCCTTGTCTCCAACCACCATCCACAGTTCCACAGTTCATCATCTACAGTCTCGTCTCTCAAATCACAGTCCACAGTCCTTCGCCTCCAGCCACGTCTTTAACCATTGTGCTCCAGCCTCTGTTCTCAGCCCTGTGCATAATAAATACTTTCCATTGACTCTCAAACCCCGCCTACGTTCTTCATTGCTCCGTGTCCCATGCGAAGGAACTATATCCAGCCCCCTCATCTGGTTCATTCACAGCCTGCTACCTCCTCGGGCAAACCCCAGCTGCCGCATCCTCAAACTCTGCTAGACGTGACAGCCGCCCAGGAAGAGCCCACTTTACGAGTAGAGTGGGCCTTTACAGATTTTGGACACGGCAATCCTGCCGTGGAATAAGCATGTTGGATAGTGAACCTGATCCAGCGTGAAATCGACTGCTTAGAAGCAGGACACCCAATTTTCTTGGGATCATAGAAGACAAACAGAGAGTCACTTTTCCTATGACGAGCCGTCCTCTTCACATAAATCTTCAAAGTCCTCAATACATCCAAGGCCTTTGAAGCATTTGAGGAGTCAGTAGCCACTGGCACCACAATAGGTTGGTTGATATGGAAAGCCGATACAACCTTAGGCAGGAACTGTGGACGAGTCCTAAGTTCCGCCCTGTCTTCATGGAAGATCAGATAGGGGCTTTTACAAGATAAAGCCCCCAATTCCGACATGCATCGTGCAGAAGCCAAGGCCAACAAAGTGACCGCCTTCCACGTGAGAAACTTGAGATCAGCCTCCTGTAGAGGCTCAAACCAAGCAGACTGCAGGAACTGCAACACCACATCAAGATCCCAGGGTGCCGTTGGCGCCACAAAGGGAGGTTGGATGTGCAGAACCCCTTTCTCAGGGAGGACAGCCAATTGTTTTTGGAAGAAGATGGACAAAGCAGATATCTGGACCTAGATGGAGCCCAATCTCAGGCCCATATCCACCCCTGCTTGCAGGAAAAGGAGAAAACGTCCAAGTTCAAACTCCACCGCAGGAAACTTCTTGTACTCACACCAAGAAACATATTTTTTCCAAATGCGATGGTAATGTTTAGATGTTACCCCCTTCCTAGCCTGTATCAGGGTAGGAATGACCTCACTCGGGATACCCTTCCGAGCTAAGATCTGGCGTTCAACCGCCATGCCGTCAAACATAGCCGTGGTAAGTCTTGATAAGCGAACGGCCCTTGCAGTAGCAGATCCTTCTGAAGAGGTAACGGCCTTGGATCTTCCAGCAGAAGATCCAGTAGATCCACGTACCAACCCCTCCTTGGCCAGTCCGGAGCAATGAGGATTGCCAGAACCTTTGTTCTTCTTACCAGTTGAAGAACTTTTGGTATCAGAGGAAGTGGAGGAAACACATACACTGACGTGAACACCCATGGTGTTACCAGTGCGTCCACCGCCACTGCCTGTGGGTCTCTCGACCTGGTACAGTACCTCCGCAGCTTCTTGTTGAGGCAGGAAGCTATTATGTCTATGTGAGGAACCCCCCACCAACCAGTTACCTCCTCGAACACCTCAGGATGGAGGCCCCACTCTCCTGGATGGAGATCGTTTCTGCTGAGGAAGTCTGCTTCCCAGTTGTCTACACCCGGAATGAAGATTGCCGACATCGCCACCGCGTGCCTTTCTGCCCAGAGGAGGATTTTTGACACCACTGACATGGCAGCTCTGCTCTTCGTTCCGCCTTGTCGGTTTATGTAGGCCACTGTGGTCACGTTGTCCGACTGCACCTGAACAGCCCGATCCTGTAGCTGGTGTGCTGCTTGCAGAAGGCCATTGTACATGGCTCTTAGCTCAAGAATGTTTATCGGGAGTATGGATTCTTGATCCGACCACCGTCCTTGGAAGGTTTCCCCCTGAGCGACTGCTCCCCAACCTCTTAGACTTGCATCCGTGGTTAGAAGGATCCAATCCTAAACTCCGAACCTTCGGCCTTCCAGAAGGTGAGGCAGTTGTATCCACCAGAGGAGCGAAATCCTGGCTTTCAGAGACAGACGGGTGCTCTGGTGCATGTGTAGGTGAGATCCCGACCACTGGTCCAAGGATCGAGCATGAAACCTTCCGTATTGTAGAGCCTCGTAGGAGGCAACCATCTTCCCCAGAAGGCGGATGCACTGATGAACAAAGACCAGGGTAGGCTTTAAGACATTGCGGACCATTGATTGATTGAATCACCAATGCTTTCTCCACCGGCAGAAAGACCCTCTGCACTTCCGTGTCTAGGATCATCCCCAGGAAAGACGGCCTCCTTGTCGGCTTCAGATGAGACTTTGGAAGGTTTGGGATCCAACTGTGCTCCTTGAGCAGATGTGTCGTGAGCGCAATGGATCGTAACAACCTCTCCCTGGACGCTGCCTTGATCAGGAGATCGTCCAGATACGGGATTATGTTCACCCCCTGCTTGCGGAGGAGAACCATCATTTCCGCCATCACCTTGGTGAAGATCCTCGGTGCTGTGGAGAGGCCAAACGGCAGCGCCTGAAACTGATAGCGATCGTCCAACAGCGCAAACCTTAGATATGCCTGATGCGGCGACCAAATGGGAATGTGGAGGTACGCATCCTTTAATGTCCAGAGACACCAGGAACTCCCCCTCCGTCAGTCCTGAGATGACAGCTCTCAGAGATTCCATCTTGAATTTGAACTCCCTGAGATAAGGGTTCAAAGACTTTAAGTTCAGAATTGGCCGTACCGAACCATCCGGTTTCGGTACCACGAAAAGGTTCGAATAATAACCTTTGTTCCACTGTTGAGGCGGAACTGGAACAATGGCCTCTGACACCACCAATTTTCGGATGGCTTCCAGAAGAATTGTTCTGTCTGCCAGCAGAGCCGGCAAGCCTGACTTGAAGAAATGGTGAGGTGGGGGATCTTGAAACTCCAGTCTGTACCCCCTGGACACAATATCCAGCACCCAGGGGTCCAGGCCAGACGACACCCAGACGTGGCTGAAATGCCGGAGTCTCGCCCCCACCTGACCTTCCTCCAGGCCTAGCTGTCCACCGTCATGCGGAGGACTTGGGGGTATCAGAAGCAGGCTTCTGCGTTTGGGAACCTGTGGGAGCAGGTTTCTTTCCTTTGGCACGACCACCTCTGAAGAAGGTGTTCGAAGGTTAGTTCTTTCTAGGCCTCGTGGGCCGAAAGGACTGTGACGTGGCTGGTGTAAAAGGCTTCTTCGTAGCTGGTGCAGCTGAGGGGAGAAAAGGAGACTTACCCGCGGTAGCCGTGGCAATCCACGCATCCAGCGCCTCCCCAAAGAGAGCCTGACCAGTATAGGGTAGGCCCTCCACACTCTTCCTGTATTCCGCGTCCGCAGACCATTGGCGCAGCCAGAGACCCCTGCGAGCCGAGACGGACATGGAGGAGATCCCCGCGGCCATGGAACCCAGGTCCTTTATGGAATCTACCAGGAACCCTGCAGAATCCTGAGTATTACGTAAAAATAAATCAACGTCACCTCTACCCATCGTAGTCGATTCCTGCAGAGTGATTGACCACCTGGCAATAGTTTTTGCAATCCAAGCACAGGCTATAGTAGGCCGTAATATAGCCTCTGAAGCCGTGTAAATGGATTTTAGGGTAGCATCTACCTTACGATCTGCCGGGTCCTTCAACGCGGTAGATCCTGGGACTGGCAACACCACCTGTTTGGACAGCCTAGAGCAGGGGTGGGCAATTATTTCAGCTGAGGGGCCACTTGACATTTCCTGTCAGTATCCGAGGGCCACATACAAAATAGCAGCTCGCCCCATTTGCCAAAAATATAGGGACGTGGCTTCATGTGGAAGGGGTGTGGGCAAAAAATAATACAGATTCATATTAGGCTGCACAATAGTCTCCATTAGGAGAGAGAATTGACAGCATAGGAAAGGAATGAGTTAAACATCTTGTGAGGGGTGGACCTAGCTGGAAGGAAAGTACAGCCCTTTGGGAAAAGGGGAGGGTTAGTATATATAGGGAAGGATAGACATCTTGTCTCTCTCTTGTTGGTGAAATTGCCTTGAGTGGGTGAGTGCTGCATAGCAGGCTTACCAACTTCTACTGTGTTTCCCCTGGGGCTCATTAACTTTGGTCCCCTCCTCTGCATTCCCCCCCCCGCTCCCTTTTTTGACTCTACAGTTCGGCTGGCCTCCACGGGCTCGAGCGGGGCCGAGGTGCGGCAGCCCGGGTCAGCTTGTTGCTGAGTTCCAGGCCGGCTTTGCCGGAGGGGCTTGGGCAGCGGGGTGGGCCAGCGGTGCGTCCCGGCCGCCCGGAGGTGGAAGGGCGGCTGCCCCCACCTCCGAGCGCGGCAGGTGATTAGTGGCGGGCGACCGCGGGCGCGCGCATGCGCGCCGCTGTGGGCGCCCGTCCGTGGAGCCGCACGGGGCTCATGTGCAGCTCCCTGGGCACTGTACGGGATGGCGGGGCCAGGACGGAGTCGGCTGCTAGCCGCGCGAGGTCTGTCACTGCCCTCGCGCGGCAGATCTGCAGGGGGATGCGGCCGGCCGGGAAGCAGTGGCACCCACGCTCGCTTCCGGCGTCGCCGTCGCCAGCCTCACGGTCTCCCCAGCTTGCTCCCCTGCAGCCGGAGTCCGGCGGGGGGCAGGGGGGGGAGGAGAGGTACGAGGGTGGTTCCCTCAGAAGAGTATAAGCAGGGCTCTGCAGGGAGGGACGACCAGGGGGAACACGGGGGGTTAGAGGCACCAGGAGTCGGGGCGCGCGCACATACAGCCCGTACTCACGGCAGGTGGCGCCGTTTGCGCGCCGCACGTCTCTCTGTCTCCCCAACTCGCTCCCCTGGAGCCAGATGCCAGTGGCTTGCGGGGGAGGGGGGGGGCAGGGAAGGGGTGGGGGGGCCGCAGGGCTGCTGCGGGCGCTAACCGGCCTCGCCGCAGGTCCCTCCTAGCGGGCGGAGTTGGCTCCGATCTGCGGGGGGTTCGGAGAGCGACAGCAGCGTTGGCGCCGACGGCCAGTCCCTCGGTAGAGACGGGCGCCCCCTCCCCCCTTTTTTCCCGCCAAGGCAGACGGGTCGGCAGACGTCGGCCCCCGGGTGACGCCGTCGGGCGTCATGCGGGTAGGTGCGCGGGGGCCCCGGCTGGGGGCACCGGGGAGCCGGCGCCGTGGTTCGGGCCAGTAAGGGCCCCTCCGGAACTCTGGCGTTGGCTCTGGCCAAGGTGGGCGCGGCATTACGGCCGCTGGCTGCGGCTGCATCACCGGGGGTAGCGGCAAGCTCCGACGCGGCCGCGATGGAAGGCGGGTCCGGAAGACGGTCAGCTTCAGCGGCGCGGCGAATTGCCACGCCTGCAGGGAGCTCGGAGAGGCCGCCGCAGACCTGGAACACTGTCCGTAACAGGACGGGCAGGGACGCGCTGCGGGGACAACCCCCTCACGGGTGGCTCAGCAGGCGCCGCAGTTGTTTTCCTGTGTCTTTCGCCCCCCTTTTTCTCTCCTGCAGGGGATCGCGGCGAAGTGGAGATGGTGGAGTACGGGTGAGAAGACGTCGGAGGATTCCGTGTCGGTGCAGTCGACGGGTTCAGGTGAGGTGTTACAGTCGGTAGCGGGCTCATCCACGAGTCCCAGTTCTCGCAACTTTTCCTCTTCCTCCTTTTCCTCTGCTCTGTCGTCGCAGGCGTCCGAAGTCAGTAGCGCGACTAGGACGAAGAATCAGGCGACTAAATTCGCCAAAAGGGCGGCGGGGCAGCTGGGAGCTCGAAGAGGCGTAAGCGGATTAGGGAGGATGCTCGCAGGGCCAAGAAACGCAGCGATTTGCACGGGTGGGTGCGCTGCGACTACACTGAAGTGATGCGGGGCCTGCGGGATAGCGGCCGTAGGAAGATTCGTAGTGGGACTTCGTACATGTGTTCGTCTGTACGAAGGAAGCGAAGAAGGAGTATAGATCGGCGGCTGCAAAGAGGGACATCGGGGCCGAGGCCTTCCGTACCTTCGATAACTGGCTGGCCGGTTTTGGGTCTTCGCGGCGTGCTACCTGGAAGATAGGCCGGTCGAGCACAGGAACGTGATTCGGTACATGCTTCTCATACATGACTTGCAGCGCACTTCTTCGGGATCGGAATGGCGTAGGTAGAAGCAGGATGGTTAGCGGGTCATGGACTTTGGGTTCAAGGACGTCTAGGTCTGGCTCAAAGTCACTCGGGCTTCGCAGCAGACGGAGGAGCCCCGGAAGCCAGGGGCGGACGGGCACCACCGCGCAGGGTCGTCCGCCCAAGGGTAAGGCGCGGACGGCGGATCGGCCAAATCCAGCCTCCTCCTGCTTCAAAGGCAGTCGTCAAGGTACCCGGGGTAAGCAAACTCATCCCAGGCAGGCCGCGGGCGGGAGCGCTCCACAGAGCTCCAGCGCCAATTGCTTTAGAAACGATGGGCAAGGGGTTAAATTGGTATCCAAAGAGGGCGGATGCAAAATTTCTGTTTTCCGGTTTTAGTTTTGTTTTCGCGTGCCTGTTGCGAGCGAGGTGTCGGTTCGGGCCCAGTGGATACGGAGGTCAACTCTCCAGTGGGGGCGGTTCCGAAGAAGACTCCGGGCGCTTTTCGGCTTATTCAACATCTTTCTTACCCATCGGGGACTGCGGTCAATGACGTGAGGCCGCCGGATCATGGTTCGGTGGTTTATCAGTCGTTTGACGAGGCATTGGCGCTGGTCCGCAGTTACGGGACTGGAGCACTCATGGCTAAGATTGAGGTTGAGTCCGCTTTTCGGTTGCTGCCGTTACATCCGGACTCATTCCGTTTTTATGGGGTTTCGGATCGGAGCGGGGTGTTTCATCGGCAACAGTTTGCCGAGGGGGTGTTCCGTTTCATGCTCGTTTTTCGAACGGTTTAGCACGTTTCTACACTGGTTCGTGGAGTCTTCGCCAAGGGGTCATGGGGTCGCCCATTACCTCAATGACTTCCTGTGTGCGGGGCGGCACATTCAGCACGGTGCGGCGACTTGCTGGTCAGCATCCGAGCCCTGTTTTTCTACACTTCGGCGTTTCAGTGGATGAGGAGAAAACTGAGGGACCGTCCTCCTGTTTGTCCTTTTGAGGATCGATTTCGACACAGCGGCAGGATCGGGTCGGCTGCATCGGGACAAGGTGGTGAAGCTCCTCGAAGCTATGGGCCGGTTCGAAGGGTCGCGTAAGATCACACTGCCGGAAGCTGGAAAGGGCGACTGCGGGGTGTGCCAGACCACATCATTTCGTGCGATGATCCTCCGAGATTTAAGGAGATGGAGCAATATGGGCCTCATTCCTGGAGGATCTCAACGGGGGTGTATATGGCAGGCTCCTACGGTGGTCAGCGGTAGGATGCAGTTGTTCACCGACGCGGCTGGGGCCTCTGTATACGGATGTTATCGGGAGGGATCTTGGTGCGCGGCTTCGTGGACGGCATCGCGAAGGCGTAACCAGGGACCTTTGGCTTCTGGAGTTTTTCCCCATTATGGGGGCGCTGGAGGTTTGGGGCGAACGGCTGGCTCCTCGCAGCATCTTGTTTAGATGTGACAATCTGGGCGTTGGCGCATGCGATAAATAACAAGGGGGCGAAGTCACTGTCATGCTGCGGGTGCTGGGACAGTTGCTGTAGACATGCCTACGTCGGAGCGTGTGGTTCCGCGCGCAACAGGTGCCGGGGCTGGAGAACGGAATTGCCGACGCTCTGTCAAGAGGGCAGTGGGAAAGTTTTTTGTTTTTTTTTGTTGGCTCCGGAGGCCGACGAACATGGTGTTTCAATTTCCCGGTTATGTTGGGAGGTGATCGGGACGGATTGGAGGGTCTTGCGTTGCGGTCAGTCGCGCCAGCCACGCTTAAGCTGCAAGCTTGGAGCGAGTAGGAGGAGTTTGTTTAAGGACGAATTCAGCAAGGTAAGAGCGGGCATCGGAGGATGCTTTCTTTTATTTGGCAGCTGTAGGTTTCGGGTAGGTCCAGAGCGGTGGTATCCCGGTACTTGGCCAGGATTTCGTTTTCAGCGGAATAAAGGGCGTCCCCGACGTGGCTAAGGGCGGGATTCTGTTGAAGGCGATGAAAGGAGGGGCGCGAGTCGCGCCGACGCCGCCTGACAGGAGGAGGCTGACAATGCTAAATTCCTTTGTCGTATAACCAACCCTTATGAAGCTAAGAACACTGTACGCTGTTTACTTAGGAAGTACCGTAATGGTACGCTATCTGCGTAGCGATCGCTCAGCCGTAGGCGAGACGCTCAAGCGTCACGTTCGCTCGCGGCCCAGTGATCACAGGACACGTTATTGGTTAAGTCTAGGGGAAAGATTCGCTGTTACGTAGTGTACGCTAGAGACCACGAGGAGGTCACCAGCGATGCAGACGCTTACAACACTTTACCTTGATATTAAACCTTATACCAATGAAACACACAGAATACCTTAATGTGAGTACAGGGTGTAAATGCAACCTTGTGTAACCTGACTACCTACAAAGCTGTTTGAGCGTCACCGACGCTCAAATGAACACTTAACACTATAGTAAATACACAAATACTGATTTAGGTTCCAAAGCCTATTATCTGTATTATATCTAGTATACTTGTAAAAGAGTAACACAGTACAAATGATACACTACAATATAACAAAGACTTCCTAACCAAACACCTAACTAAGGGATAAACTACAATACTATCCTGGTCTAACACAATACAATACAATACTATAAAGTTTAGTCTAGGGGAGATATGAGAGAAAAGAGAAAATAGAGAGAGAGAGAGATAGACACAGAGAGAGAGAGAGGAATTGGCTCACAGAAAGACAATGATTACGGAGAGAACTTACGCACAAAGGGTATGATCGCCAGCGCCTCGATATCCAGCTCCCGATTATCAGCAGATAACCGTTGATGAGAGAGTGAGAGCTGGATGTGGTCGGTCTGCCTATTTATGCCCCACACACAATGCAATCTCCTAGTCCCTACAATCCTACAGTTTATTGGACACAGGAATTCGGCCCTGTACTGTAACCAAAGGTCATAGGTTGATTCATACAGGTGGGCTGTGCTGATTTCCAACAGCTCAGGTGGGTGGGGAACTGGGTTTCCCGCCGCATACCTGAGTATGTGCAAATCATAGAAATGGACATAAACTTCTTATGTCCATAACTATTCGCACGAGCGATTAATACGCTCCAAACCAACACCGGAATATTGCTAATTAAATACTCTTCCGATGGGTATCAAACACTGCTGTATGACTCCTGTTAGACCCTTCGTGCAATACAAAGAGGGATTCCTCCGCTCAGGGACATTCTATCTAAACCAAACTTACAGAAACTATTGAGGGGAACATGATCTATGAAATACATTAATTGTGAATATTTGTAACGAATGAGTCGCACGCTACGATCACATAAACTCTACCGTAAATGCGCATACTGCGCGTGCGAGTGCACGCTATTGCGGGTATGCGCTTCCACGGGAGAGCGTACGCATGCGCAGCACGGACCAGTGTGCGGTGCAAATATGGCAGTGTGCATTAAGACATTTTTCTGACTTCGACAGTCCACCCTTTGGCAGTCAATAATAACTGCCACAAAACATTTAAGGAGAGAAATGTAAGTCAGGGGTTAATTGATTTCCATGGTTGGGTAGGGGAGGAGAGAGGAGAAGGTGTGAAGAGGGTATGACCTAGTGAGAAAGTAGAAGCATGTGTGTATGAGTCCATGTTTGGGGGGGTCATGTATCATCGTGCCGTACGTGTGGTAAATCAAGCTTCGAGGTATTGCGAAGTATACATTTGAATTCCTTCTTATCCCGTACTAAGGGTCTGTGGATGGGCTGTCAAACTCTACCGAGCTCATTTCGGCTGTGGATGCAACAAAATGGGGATGCACATTTTAGTTGATGATACATGAATGGGGGAGGTATGTGGTTGCTGATATCTGTGCCTGTATTCCCTATCGACTATGTGTGTCATTACCTGAGGGTTGTAGAGATGAAGATAAAGAACACTTATGGAAAATGCAATGATATTCTATGTCAGGGAAATGTACATTCGTCGATTGAGGTCTTGATTGGTGTCATTTGCTTGGAGTCTTCTTCTTTGTGCTTTTGCTCATAAATCGTGAGTAGAGCAATCAACGTCCATGGATTTACAAAAAAATGTTGGGCTAGCGTGATTTTAAAGTTCCTAGGGAAACTGGGGTACCCATGGCATTGTCCATCAAAATCTTGTATATCAGGTCGTCTGCTCTTCCTCTTTCCATCTTTCCGTTGTCGGCCCCTTGGCTCATCAGATCCTTCGTCTACGTGGGTCTTTGTACCTCGGAGGAAAACATAGAAATGGGTGAAAGACGGACCGTATACTCATTACATCATTACGTCATGGTTTCTAGCATTGGGTCATAAATCAAATCCAGGTTAATTACAGTTTCCTCACTCCTCAAGCTCATCACTTTCGTACTTTGTTTACACTTCGTCAAAGCCTGCCCGCATCTAAATATCAATCCAATCGATATAACGACACCCAAGATACACAGTAGAAACTTTCCAACATCCATTATGACTCCTTGAGCCCACTCTCCCAAACCGGAGAACCAATTTCGCGGGTTCAACCATGACACCCAACCAGTCAGCTCATTACCTACAGCAACAAGGGTGAGATTGTGTTTTCGACGAAATTCCCATTTTAATTGCAGAATATCATCCATCTTTTGGTCTATGACCTCTACCGGATCCTCGGTACTATTTGTGATGTACGTGCAACACTTTATGCCGTACTGTGTTGCCAATGTAACACAATATCCGCCTGTTACTGCTGTAAGGTAATTAAGAACCATCCTATGCTGAACTAGTTCCGTTTTGTAAGCTTGGAGTTCTCTTCCGGTGTATCTAAACGTGTCATCATACATTTCAGTGATATTATCTAACAAATTGGCGAGTGCGGAAATGTATTTATAATTCATCACTCCTCGAGCGGTACGAGTGAAATCTAACGCTACCAGAACCTGAATCCCGGTGGATTCATGGATAAGATCAGAGGCCGGATGCTCTAACCTTTCTGACAGGTGTCTTTTAACTCGGTGTTCGTAGTGAGTGTGAGTATAAGGAGCTTGGGCACCACGGTGTATGTCTTTCATTTTGTCATGTGTTACAGTCATCACTTCAGGCAATACTTTTCCAATATAACACAATCCTTCAGAGTTTGGGGCAAGCCACTTGTACGCCTTTCTCCCGCATATGAAATATGCATCATCGGGGAGAACATAAGGGACGGAGAAGGACATGACCATGTTACAAACCTTCCAGGTGAAATCTCCTGACCCTAATTCTTCCATCTGTCTAATGCACGTATCAGTTTGTACGATATGTGCACAGTATCCTGGTGATACCTCTCCAACTTTAGTAATCCTATTTCCTAAGGTATATCGATACCGAAAAGATTTTCCTCTACTGGCTATGTGGCGTACGAGCTCTGTATCTGTAGGCATTCTATCTGCTCTGTGTGAAAAGGTCATGGTAAGGTTGCTCCATGACACTTCCCAATTTCCCGGTTTTCTAGGATTGGAGATGTTAAAACATATGAGGGACCTATCCACATGGTATTGGTGGAGCTTCAAACTAGGAGGGCTGGAGATGTTAAACCTCCGGTCCACCGGTCTCCCACCACTTAGCTCAAGTACCTCCCCTAACGTTAAAGGAAATGGTACTAGCCCTGATTTGCTGTGACCCTGAGGTACTTGAGAGCATACCCAACAATCGGTCTTGTTTAATACGTTACCCACTAGAGAGTGATAGTCACTCAATGGATGCCGGTCCATATGGATATTAAAACTAGATTGGCATTTCTTTATGCATCCATCTTCAACCAGATTATCACAAAGCCTACAGATACAATTTTCTTCAGCTAACAATCCATCACAATTTCTTCTATCGGATCGTTTTCTGATACTCGCCTTTGCTTGTTGGATTGGTTGATCTTGGAAAACTACACCTCCATCATCATAATCGGAACCCATTCCAGAACCTCTCTCGACCTCTATGGTACTCTCGCCGGAACAGACTGCTCTGGTCAACATCATGGTCAACATCAAAATCCGGATTACAGTCTCTTGGGGCAAGTCCATCTTTGAGGAGGAAATGGAGAAGAATGAGAAAGGGGAAAAAGAAATATCAAGGGAGAAGGGATGGGAAGTGGAGAAAAACAATAAAAGGGAGTGGGGAGTCGACAGCTGCTTTCGATCTTCAAGGCTCAGGTGCCGCCTCAGTCCTCCTGAAACAGACACTCCAGTGATACAACCTCTACCGTCTGTTCCTTATCACGGGACTTCTCTGGGTCAGCAACCTTTTTGCAGTGGGATGAATGGACCCAAGTCTCTCTCTCAGCAACCTTCAATGCTGTGGTGCTAGTCAATAAGACCTGGTATGGTCCTTCCCATCTATCAATAAGACAACCTGAGCGTAGAAAATTTCGTATCATTACATAATCCCCAGGTTCAATGTCATGACAATTACTATCTGGTAAATCAGGAATCACCAACTTCAGATTATCATTTTGACTCCTCAACTGCTTACTCATGTTAATTAAGTACTTTACAGTTACTTCATTGTTACATTTCAAATCATCCTGAGGGTTAATCATGACGTGCGGTTGTCGACCAAACAGAATTTCAAAAGGAGACAGATTAAGAGGGGACCTGGGAGTGGTTCTGATGCTATACAAAACAATGGGTAAAGCTTCTGGCCACGTCAAACCTGTCTCTGCCATTACTTTACTCAATTTATTTTTAATAGTGCTGTTCACTCTTTCGACCTTCGCGCTCGCCTGTGGATGGTACGGAGTGTGCAGCTTACTATCAATACCCATCAACTTACACATTCCTTGGAAGACATCACCTGTAAAATGGGTACCCCTATCACTTTCAATGATTCTAGGGATACCATATCTACATACAAATTCCTGCACAATTTTCTTAGCTGTAAACATAGCAGTGTTTGTAGCTGCTGGAAAAGCTTCGACCCAATTCGAGAAAACATCTATACAAACAAGTACATACTTCAAATTTCTACATGGGGGTAATTGGATGAAGTCAATTTGTATTACTTGGAAAGGGCCGCCGGCAGGTGGGATATGGGAGGGTTCTGTAGGTATTGCCTTTCCAATATTCTTTCTCAGACAGGTAAGGCATGACATTGCTCTTTTACTAGCATGGGAGGAGAATCCTGGGGCACACCAGTATGCTCTTACCAATTTGCACATCCCCTCCTTGCCTAGATGAGTCAGCCCGTGAGCTGCTTCAGCCAGACATGGAAGGTATGCCCTGGGGGCCACTGGTTTACCATGTCCATCCGTCCAGAGCCCTGAGGACTCCTGGCCATATCCCTTTGCCTTCCAGACTGCTCTCTCCTGAGTGGAACACAAATTCTGCATCTCACACAACTTCTGTGTGTTGATGGTATTGAATACCATCAACTGTGTGGCGTCTGTCTGTATGGGGGTAGCAGCTGCAAGCTTTGCGGCTTCGTCTGCTCGGCTGTTACCAAGGGATACTGGGTCTTGGCTATATGTATGTGCTTTACATTTGATAACAGCCACTCTGTCGGGTTCCTGTATCGCTGTTAGAAGCCTTTTTATATACGCTGCATGCGCTATCGGTGTGCCAGCTGCCGTCATGAAATTTCTGAGCCGCCATAGGGCTCCGAAATCATGGACTACCCCGAACGCGTATCTAGAATCGGTGTAGATATTGGCAGACTTTCCCTTAGCCAATTCACATGCTCTGGTTAGGGCGACCAGTTCAGCAACCTGGGCTGAGTGAGGTGGGCCTAGCGGTTCCGCTTCTATGGTGTCTTGGTCATCTACGACTGCGTATCCAGTACACAAGTCTCCCGAGTCTGACTGTCTGTGACAACTACCGTCCGTGTAGAACGTGAGTTCTGCATCTTCTAGTGGATTGTCACTGATGTCAGGCCTTGCGGTAAAATTTTGGGTCAAATATTCCATACAATCATGTGTATCTTCCTTTGCATTAAATCCTCCTTCCCCATCACTCTCACCTCCCACCCTTTGTGCCTGTCCAGGCACACCTGGGAGAAATGTTGCAGGGTTTAATGCACTGCATCTCCTTATGGTGATGTTTACGGGGGCCATTAATGCCAATTCCCATCTCGTAAACCTGGCTGATGAGACGTGTCTGGTTTGGGCAGAATTCAATAAGGCAGATACTGCATGTGGCGTATGGATTGTGAGGTTGTGGCCTAGCACGACATCTTCGCTTTTCGTCACTAGCAATGCTATCGCCGCAACACTACGCAAGCATGTGGGGAGGGATCGCGCTACCGTGTCTAGCTGCGCGCTGTAGTATGCAATTGGCCTGCTGGCATCACCGTGTTTTTGTGTTAGTACACCTGCTGCGCACCCAGCACTTTCTGTTCCGTATAGTTCAAAGGGTTTCCCATAGTCTGGCATACCTAGTGCTGGTGCCTGCGTTAGGCATTGCTTGAGT
The DNA here is from genome assembly GCF_028390025.1 of Pseudophryne corroboree. Taxonomy (NCBI): domain Eukaryota; kingdom Metazoa; phylum Chordata; class Amphibia; order Anura; family Myobatrachidae; genus Pseudophryne; species Pseudophryne corroboree. The sequence goes on along the minus strand of NC_086447.1, from coordinate 53,977,019 downwards.
CTTTCAAATGCTGTTTCGGATTCGTCTGTATGCGAAATCCGATCAGGTTTGTTTGAAGAGACCATTTCCTGCAAAGGTAACGCCAATATGGAAAACCCTGGGATCCAATTACGGCAATACCCACACATTCCTAAAAACGTCCTTATCTGTTGCTGGGTTTGTGGCAGTGTCATGTCTCTAATGGCTTGGATTCTATCAGCGGTCAGGTGTCTCAGTCCTTGTGTTAGACAGTGTCCCAAATATTTTACCTTAGTCTGGCATAATTGCAACTTGTCTTTGGAAACCTTGTGACCTGTGTCTGAAAGGTGAAACAGGAGCTGTTTCGTATCTTTCAGGGAAGCTTCCAGTGAATCTGAACACAGCAGTAAATCATCCACATACTGTATCAATACTGATCCACTCTCTGGTTGAAAAGACTGTAAACAATCATGCAAAGCCTGAGAAAATATACTTGGACTATCTATGAAACCTTGGGGTAATCGAGTCCACGTGTATTGGACTCCTCTGTATGTGAATGCAAACAAATATTGGCTGTCAGGGTGCAGAGGTACCGAAAAGAAAGCGGAGCAGAGGTCAATAACAGTGAAAAATTTGGCAGTGGGAGGAATTTGCATTAGGATGACAGCTGGATTAGGCACTACGGGGAACTGACTCTCGACTATTTTGTTAATCCCCCTTAGATCCTGCACTAGCCTGTAACCCCTCCCCCCACTCTTTTTAACAGGGAAGATGGGACTATTTGCTGTGCTGGACGTTCTTACTAGAATGCCCTGTTGTAGCAAGCGCTCTATTACGGGAAAAACTCCTAACTCCACCTCTGGCTTCAGAGGATACTGTGGGATTTTTGGAGCTATCCTACCATCTTTTACTTGTACTACTACTGGAGCTACGTTTGCCATTAATCCAGTGTCCTGTCCATCTTTTGTCCAAAGTGACTCTGGTATCTGAGATGTCATCTCTTCTACCTGGGATGGGTTCCTATTTGTTATAACGGTGTGTGACATTAATTTTGATGGGGAGTCTAACATGTCTCGTACTTCCTGAGCGTGATTCTCAGGGATGTCCAAGAATACACCTTCAGGAGTACAATAGATGACGCAACCCATTTTACATAGTAAGTCTCTTCCCAGGAGATTGGTTGGTGCCGATGCAGCCAGCAAAAAGGAATGCTTGGTGTGCAAAGGCCCTATTGTAATCTCGGCTGGTTTGCTAACAGGGTAGTGCTGGACTACTCCTGTTACTCCCATGGCTGGAATTGTCCTACCAGTGGTTCTCATGCCCACTGTCGAATTTATCACTGACTTGGCCGCCCCTGTGTCTACAAGAAAGTTTAAAGTTTTACCAGCCACATTGATTGCAATCTCTGGTTCACTTCCAAGACTAGCAATCAATTTAACTGGTTGCAGATTACAGGTATGGCCACACCCCTATTGGGTATGCTGACCTCCCTGAATCCCATTGGCAGCAACTATTTGTGAGGGGGTTAGCTGGGAACTACCAGAGGCATGCCAATCTCTGTTCGGGGGATATCTTTTTGTTTCCCCTGTATGTGGCTCAAAACTCCGCCTCTGTGGACCCTGCTCCCAATGTCGTGTGTTGTGTTGTTGTCTAGGGGGTTGAAAAGATCTTTGTACATTTCTTACTCTACAGTCTCGTGCAAAGTGTCCTGGTTTGTTACAAGAAAAACATGTTATTATACTTGCCTTACCCACAGGATTCGGTGGTACATACACAGGCTGCCTTGTGGTCAGCGCCTGTATACTTACTGACATCAACTTATCACTTTGCGACTCCCTGTGCCTAGTGATGTTTTTGTCATGATCAACAGCAGCCTCTCTCAATGTGGACACTGACAGACCTCGCCAGCATGGCTGCGTGGTCTGAACCCTAGTCTTTAATGTTTCTTTCAAACCATCCATCAGTACAGACACTGCTACTTCCCGATGGTTTGGGTTGGTCTTTATGTCCTCTATACCAGTGTACTTTGCTATTTCTGTTAGTGCCCGGTGGAAATATTCTGCTGCCGTTTCGGACTCTTTTTGCTTAATGGAAAATATTTTATTCCATTTAACAACGGCTGGGAAATACTCCTTTAGTTGTAAATTTATCCTTTTTACATTATCCTTATTGTATACGTCTGTAAGCGGTACATCTTTATCCAATTGACAGTCAGCTAAAAACTGAGTTGCGTCGACATTGGAAGGTAAACAAGCTCTTAGCAGTACCTGCCAATCCTTGTTGTTGGGCTCTACAGTGTTACCTAAATCCCTGATGTATTTTTGGCTAGCAACTAAGTCTTTCCTGGGGTCAGGAAATTCGGACACTATTGCTCTTATTTCCATTCTGGAAAATGGGGCGTACATGGCAATGTTCCTTAGGGGAGTGGCTCCAGACACATCTGTTTTTCCATTGGGAACTGCTATTACCCTTACAGGAGCAATTCTAACAGCATCTTCCTGTGTAGATTCTACAACTTGTGGTACAATGGTTTCAGTGTAGTGCATGGTGCCGTACTTACCCGTTGACACGACCTCACCTATCCCTCCGCTAGGGGCTTTCACTAATCTCGTGGGTGTCGCTGTGCCTACTGTGGTCTCTGATATGGTGGCCGCAAGAGAGAGAGCTGAAATTGTTGCCGAATCGTCTTCTTGTTCACACTCCTGAGGAAGGTTCAAAACAGGGTACAACTTGCACGGGTTAATACTTGCATGAGTTATTCGGTTAACATCATTTACATTTACAGGGTTACTAAGAGTTTGTGTTTTACAACCCAGTGCGTTTCTCTCCGCAATCAACCTCTCTCCTGTAATGTATGGTGGAGGAGGAGCTGTGGCAATCAGCTTCCTGACCGCCCCAGTTCCCGCCGCCAGAGCCAAACCTCTCTGTATCTCACCTTCCTGGTGCCATAACTGCAAGTAATCATGATGCTGAATTCGTCTCTTTGATGATTTTACGAGACATATCCTCCTCCTTAAATTTTGTAACACATCTGGACTGAAGCTACCTATTCTTGGGAACTTGTCCCTGTCTTGTACAGTCATTCTCTCCCATTCATCACATAAAACCTCTGTGTGACTACCGTATTTTTCACACATAATGTATCTTGCCGACCCGACTGGTCGGTTCTCCGAATCAACCTGAACCTGGGTTGATCGCCCCCTACCTGAGCAACTGGCCCCCATCGTCTGTAGGTGTTGCTTAGTCCTCCTTGGATTTTCTGTATCAAGGTTTTCAGCAAGCCTTTACAGACAACCAAATTACTCCACAGTAGGCCGGCGGTGGCGGTTTACCGAGTACCCCACTCACTCGCCCACCTCGACCAATACGACCTGATCACACCGATATGGTGCTGGCGTACTCGATACAGGGCCCCTATGGAACCTTCAGTTTACTGGAACATATGAGGGTTACCCGCAGGACACTTACTCTTTCCAGTAAAGTTGGGGTTGTTAGATAGTTCCTGAGTGACCAGCGAACTTCCCTTCCAAAAATAAAAAATTACACAAATCACGTCAGAATGTACAAGTAGCGTTTGTGACCACTTTTCTCTAATGGTATGAGGTCAGATTACTAACTACTGCACACAATTACGTGCGGTCCAATCGTTCAGTACGCGAGCACTATTTGTCATGTACTGAAAGATTAATGGAATCGATGTTTCCGGCTGCGATTCCTTCAACCAGAGCTTGTATGGCCTATATGGGTTCTGCACCAACACCCCAGGCGTTGTGCCACTGGACTTTTATAGCGGACCTTTTTACCTTATGACCTCCTGGTCTTGTTACCTTATGGTCCGCTATACTCTAATGCTCAAATATTATTTAACCAGGGATGCCTCCCTAGCCACCGTATATGTCACTTACACGTATGTCCCTTTACGAGTACCCGACTTTCCTTTTGGTTCCACCTTTAAAATTGTATAAACTTTTGTATACAAAACACACTCACTCAACACATGTACACTTTTGTTTCTATATCTATTTCTGCGCAGAAATTGTCTTCAGGCCAAGTGTGTTACCAATTAGGAGCAGGATCTGTTAAACTAAATTTCAGATTTTTCCAAAAATAGATTTGCGTTATTTACCGCTTCGCGTTATTTATCGCTGTGCGTTAATTATCGCTTTGCGCTAAAATCCAACTTTATCACAACTTGAGCTACGTGGGCGTAACCAGACGCTACGTTGCGTAATGTACGCTGCGTGCGTCTGCCTTTTGGATTGCGTACGCTAGTCTTTGTTAGCGACACGTGTACGCAATGCAAAGGATCCACCGTAACACAATATATATTTTATCAATGTAGATGATGCCTGATCATCTACCGCAATCCACACTGCACACTGGCTGCCTCGTCTCTCGGACAAGCCGTGTGTTGTTCTATACTTTAACTATTACCTCTATTATTAAATAACAGCAAATCTCCTTTTAGCCCTTTCTATCAACTATAAAAATGTGGCAAACAGGAATAGTGATATACGAAAAATGAAATACACAAGTGAAAAGAAATGCAGGTATATATGCGTGCGTATGCAAGACAAAAGAAAAAAATAAACAGTTTTAAAAAGACACAAGCGTTTTGTTCTTACTTCCGGTTACCGGGTTCCTTCAGCACTCTTTACCTAAGCGAAGCAGACGCTTATCCCGTCAGCAACTGCGAGACAACCTCCCACCCTTTTGCTGGGGGATAAAGTCTGCTGATCTACCTAGTGCAGATGTGAAAAGGACCGGGCGAGCCCGCAATTGACAATGCTAAATTCCTTTGTCGTATAACCAACCCTTATGAAGCTAAGAACACTGTACGCTGTTTACTTAGGAAGTACCGTAATGGTACGCTATCTGCGTAGCGATCGCTCAGCCGTAGGCGAGACGCTCAAGCGTCACGTTCGCTCGCGGCCCAGTGATCACAGGACACGTTATTGGTTAAGTCTAGGGGAAAGATTCGCTGTTACGTAGTGTACGCTAGAGACCACGAGGAGGTCACCAGCGATGCAGACGCTTACAACACTTTACCTTGATATTAAACCTTATACCAATGAAACACACAGAATACCTTAATGTGAGTACAGGGTGTAAATGCAACCTTGTGTAACCTGACTACCTACAAAGCTGTTTGAGCGTCACCGACGCTCAAATGAACACTTAACACTATAGTAAATACACAAATACTGATTTAGGGTTCCAAAGCCTATTATCTGTATTATATCTAGTATACTTGTAAAAGAGTAACACAGTACAAATGATACACTACAATATAACAAAGACTTCCTAACCAAACACCTAACTAAGGGATAAACTACAATACTATCCTGGTCTAACACAATACAATACAATACTATAAAGTTTAGTCTAGGGGAGATATGAGAGAAAAGAGAAAATAGAGAGAGAGAGAGATAGACACAGAGAGAGAGAGAGGAATTGGCTCACAGAAAGACAATGATTACGGAGAGAACTTACGCACAAAGGGTATGATCGCCAGCGCCTCGATATCCAGCTCCCGATTATCAGCAGATAACCGTTGATGAGAGAGTGAGAGCTGGATGTGGTCGGTCTGCCTATTTATGCCCCACACACAATGCAATCTCCTAGTCCCTACAATCCTACAGTTTATTGGACACAGGAATTCGGCCCTGTACTGTAACCAAAGGTCATAGGTTGATTCATACAGGTGGGCTGTGCTGATTTCCAACAGCTCAGGTGGGTGGGGAACTGGGTTTCCCGCCGCATACCTGAGTATGTGCAAATCATAGAAATGGACATAAACTTCTTATGTCCATAACTATTCGCACGAGCGATTAATACGCTCCAAACCAACACCGGAATATTGCTAATTAAATACTCTTCCGATGGGTATCAAACACTGCTGTATGACTCCTGTTAGACCCTTCGTGCAATACAAAGAGGGATTCCTCCGCTCAGGGACATTCTATCTAAACCAAACTTACAGAAACTATTGAGGGGAACATGATCTATGAAATACATTAATTGTGAATATTTGTAACGAATGAGTCGCACGCTACGATCACATAAACTCTACCGTAAATGCGCATACTGCGCGTGCGAGTGCACGCTATTGCGGGTATGCGCTTCCACGGGAGAGCGTACGCATGCGCAGCACGGACCAGTGTGCGGTGCAAATATGGCAGTGTGCATTAAGACATTTTTCTGACTTCGACAAGGCCCATTAATGCGGCCTTGTTGCTGGAGGCCATCAGGGCGGTTAGAGGTGTCGCGTCGTCCATGTTTTGAATTGCGGTTGTTCTTCAGGTTGGCGTGCTCAATGGCTTGCCACCGGGCTTTTAGGGTTTCGGAACTGGTAGCGCCTTCTAAGCGAGCAGATTCGCGCATGCTGGTCGGGGACGTGGTGGTGGGTGAGAAGTCCCTGCTTTGCAGATTGCGATGCTCTAAGACGGACCAAGTGGGGAGAGGTCAATGGGTCACCTTGGTTCCGGCTCTTGAGGAGAGCATGTGCCCAGTGAGGTTGGCGGTGCAATATGAGGCAGTACGGCCAGACGGTCGGGGGTCATGGACGCTGCACTATGACGGGCTGCCGGTGACGAAGTATCTATTTCATGGGATGCTGGGCTGCTGTCTTGCGAGCTTGGGCCTTCCACCCGCTGCGTTCGGGATGCATTCCTTCCGCATAGGGGCTGCGACGTCGGCTGCGGCGACGGGATTTTACATGGCTGAGATCCAGGCGGTGGGGCGATGGAAGTCGTCAAGTTACAGACGGTATATGCGCCCCGTTACATGAGATGTTAGCTCGCGCGTACTTGTGTGTCAATTCCAGTCGTTTAATCATGTTATTACAGTTCAGTACGTTATGGTGTTGTGCGCTTGTTTGTCTTCCCCCTTTTTTTATCCTACTCAGGGATTAGCTACCCGCCGTTGCTGGCATGAGCCGGCAGCGGGGGTCTGGAGTTATTTTGCAATTTTTTGCCTGACTTGACGGACTGAATTCTAATCCACAATTCGGCTAATCTGTTTTAATCAGAGTCCCTCAGCAGGTCTTTATGCTTTCACCTCCAGCTGAGTTATTACATGTTTTACCCCTTCTCCCCCCCCCCCCCCCCCCTTTGTTATTTTCATCTTTCCCATTTGTGTGTTCATATTAGGCTTCAAAATGGCTGATTGCTCGTGCAGATCGGCTAGGCCGAGACTGCTGCAATATACGACAGCAAAAAATTTTCTTTTTGGCAGATCCTTCAGGTTAATGCAGTAAATTAAACAATGGTATAGATGATTAGTAACCACTTTTACCCCCTTTTCCTCCTCTTCAGGTTGGTTGGAAGATGATTTGCCTATTTTGGTGGTTGGCCACTCTTATGTGTATTGGGCCGCCCAGTGTTGGCCTCGCAGGGGGCACAGATGTTTCCTAGGGCTCGAGAAGTTCGTTGGCTTGGTTGGCAAGGGATGATGTGGACGGAGTGGAGAAGTAGACTAGTGAGTCAGGCCAGCAAGCATGTTAGCCCTAGGGTGTTGGTTGTCCATTTAGGTGGCAACGACCTGGGGAAGAGGACTCATTTGGAGATGCGGTGGGCCATGATACAGGATCTGGCAAGTTTGGCCGCAGCAGTGGACCAATAGTATATTGGTGTTCTCCTTGATGGTGCCAAGGTTGAGTTGGCAAGGTGTGGCGGACGGTCGCGAAATTGAGGAGGCCACGCAGAAGGGGAATGGACCACTTGTATATTGGTGTTTCTTCTTGATGGTGCCAAGGTTGAGTTGGCAAGGTGGCGGACGGTCGCGAAATTGAGGAGGCCACGCAGAAGGGGAATGGACCACTTGTATATTGGTGTTCTCCTTGATGTGCCAAGGTTGAGTTGGCAAGGCGTAACGGACGGTCGCGAAATTGAGGAGGCCAGGCAGAAGGTGAATGGGGCGGTGGCGAAGTGGGTTGTCCCACGGAGGCCAAGTGGTTCGCCACCCTAGGATTCAGTCAGAGACAAAGTCACCTTCTTCGGCCTGATGGTGTGCATCTATCCAAAGAGGGGATGATGTTTTTTCCTGGAGGATCTGTTACTAGGGTTGCTGGAGTTAGGGTGAGGTTATGGTGGCGGTGCGAAGACTCTGGGAAGGAGTCTTTCGCTGTTGGCGGAAAAGAACGGCAGTTGGTGGTTGTATGGTAAGCTGTAGTGATTTACAGTTTGATTTGGTTTAGGTGCACTCACCTCCATCGACTTATTGGCCGCTTGACCACCCGTCCGGGAAGGCAGCGGCAGGGCACCCAGGAGCGGTGGGTAGTCACTGTGGGGGTGGAGTTGTCACCTATTACCGGTTTTTGATAGTTGTAGTAAAATTAGGATGGTTTCGAATTTTTAGTATTTTACGGTTAAGTTAGGTTAGTAGAGCCGTTCTTTTTGCTGCCACCATATGCCGGCTGTATCAGCATCTTAACAAAGTTTTCATTTACAGGTTTGCTATGGTTAGGGTCAAATAAATAGCTAGCAATTTTTCTGCCAAATTCAAGTCTCCGTGTCTTTATTTATTGGGTTTAGAGGTAACGAATGCTTTACTTGGAATGAACGGGTCCACCAAATGTCACTAGGATGTTTAGGAGAGAGAATTGACAGCATAGGAAAGGAATGAGTTAAACATCTTGTGAGGGGTGGACCTAGCTGGAAGGAAAGTACAGCCCTTTGGGAAAAGGGGAGGGTTAGTATATATAGGGAAGGATAGACATCTTGTCTCTCTCTTGTTGGTGAAATTGCCTTCCCGCCCTCCCGCCCTGTTGGTAAAGGTTTTTGGCACGGAGTGCCTTGGCATTGAATTGTTGGCTGGTTTTATCGTTGGCTATTTATTGGCGGAAAAGAACGGCAGTTGGTGGTTGTATGGTAAGCTGTAGTGATTTACAGTTTGATTTGGTTTAGGTGCACTCACCTCCATCGACTTATTGGCCGCTTGACCACCCGTCCGGGAAGGCAGCGGCAGGGCACCCAGGAGCGGTGGGTAGTCACTGTGGGGGTGGAGTTGTCACCTATTACCGGTTTTTGATAGTTGTAGTAAAATTAGGATGGTTTCGAATTTTTTGTATTTTACGGTTAAGTTAGGTTAGTAGAGCCGTTCTTTTTGCTGCCACCATATGCCGGCTGTATCGGCATCTTAACAAAGTTTTCATTTACAGGTTTGCTATGGTCTATGGTTAGGGTCAAATAAATAGCTAGCAATTTTTCTGCCAAATTCAAGTCTCCGTGTCTTTATTTATTGGGTTTAGAGGTAACGAATGCTTTACTTGGAATGAACGGGTCCACCAAATGTCACTAGGATGTTTATTCAAATTGCGCCACACAGCGCCACTTACACACATTACACCAGGTAGAGCCCCTTTTACACACATTACGGCAGGTAGAGAGCTTTTTACACATTAACATTTTATTTAGGATAATTATTGTGCAGCAAGCAAATTATCCAGTGTCTTATGGCCCCTGGGGAAAGGTGTGACACGATGACAGAACACGGTGGGGGTGACACAGTGACAGAACACGGTGGGGGTGACACGGTGACAGAACACAGTGGGGGTGACAGAACACGGGGGGTGTGACACAGTGACAGAACACGGTGGGGGTGACACGGTGACAGAACATGGGGGGGTGACAGAACACGGGGAGGGGGGGTGACAGTGACAGAACACGGGTGTGTGACACGGTGACAGAACACGGTGGGGGTGACACGGTGACAGAACACGGGGAGGGGGTGTGTGACACAGTGACAGAACACGGGTGTGTGACACAGTGACAGAAAACGGTGGGGGTGACACAGTGACAGAACACGGGGAAGGGGGGTGACAGTGACAGAACACGGATGTGTGACACGGTGACAGAACACGGGGGGTGTGACACAGTGAAAGAACACGGGGAGGGGGGGGTGACAGTGACAGACTTGGTGGGGATGACACGGTGACAGAACACGGGGAGGGGGGTGACAGTGACAGAACACGGGGGGTGTGACACAGTGACAGAACACGGTGGGGGTGACAGTGACAGAACACGGATGTGTGACACGGTGACAGAACACGGGGGGTGTGACACAGTGAAAGAACACGGGGGGGGGGTGACAGAACACGGTGGGGGTGACAGTGACAGAACACGGGGGGGGGGTTACATGGTGACAGAACATGGGGGTGACATAGTGACAGAATACGGGGGGGGGGGGTGACATGGTGACAGAACACGGGAGGGGTTGGTACAGTGAGAGCTAAAGATCTCTCCCCCAAACCTAAAAACAGTCTGACGCCACTGCCCGCACACACAAATATATACACACACACACACACTTTCTTTCACTTTTCCCATTAACTTACTGATCTGGCTGGCAGTGGCAGGAAGGATGGATCTGTAGCAGTCTGGCTCTTGTCCCGTGTAGCTCCGCCCCCTGAGGTCCCGTGTAGCCCCACCCCCTCACCGGCACGTAGCCCCGCCCCCTTCTCGGCTGAACACAGCCGTTGTCAGTTGTCACTGGGGACTCTGGAGGAGGCTGCTACAACGCAGCAGCAAGAGCAGCAGGGGAGAGAGGCGCCGCTGGCAGCTTGGAGGTACTGCAGTGCAGAGCAATGACAAGCAGCTCAGCCGGTCGGGCCGCTTGTCATTGCTTGCTGGTGGGAGGCAGTGGGCCGGGCAGGATCGGTTTGGCGGGCCGCATCCGGCCCGTGGGCCGTATTTTGCCCACCCCTAGCCTAGAGACAGAGGCATCGGCTATCGGCGGGGACTCCCATTTTTTTCTATCTTCCTCTGGGAAGGGAAAAGCAACCAAGACCCTCGTAGGGATCTGGAATTTCTTCTCCAGAGTTTCCCAGGCTTTTTCAAAGATACCATTTAATTCTTTGGATGCCGGAAAGGTGAGTGGTGGCTTCTTACTGTCTGTGAAAAAGGCCTCCTCCACCTGCTCAGGAGCTGTGTCAGAAATGTGCAACACATACCTTACAGCTTCAATCAACAACTGCACCCCCTTAGCAAGTGAAGCAGTGTCAGAATCGGTGTCCGTGTCATCCTGCAAAAGTTTGGCAAGTGCACGTTTGTGAGAATGTACTGCAGGGGACCCCGAGGAAGCAGTATCAGACCATACAACCATAGAGGATTGCAGGACCTGTGTCGCATGCTCAAGCCTAGCAAGGGTGGTAGTCATGTGACAGGCGGTCAGCTGACCGACAGTCACATGGCCTCCTCCACCATCCCGACGGCTCAGTATCCCGATGGTCGGCATGCCGACCAACAGGGACTATTTCCACTCGTGGGTGTCCACGACACCCATAGAGTGGGAATAGAACCCGTGGAGACCGCAGGTCGCCACCGAGCCCACAGCGTGGCGAGCGCAGCGAGCCCGTAAGGGGCTTGCTGCACTCGCCCCTCCCCGCCGGGATCCCGGCGTCGGTATGCTGCCGGGATCCCGGCGTCAGTAAGCTGACCGGCGGTCAAGAGACCGCCGGTCAGCCATACTACACCCCCTAGCAACCCTATCAGAAATCTGAGAAATAGTCCCCCTCAGAGAGACTAACCATTCTGGCTCTCTAGCTGGGATCTGCGCTACAACAGTGCAATCCTGATTACATGGTATGCAGTATTCCTGGGAAGATAAATCCTCTGCAGCATATGAAACAGAGTCCCTAGACATGTTTGCACATACACACCAATCACCCCACAAACACACAGGGTACTGGGTAGACAGAGTTTCTCCCCCAAGAATGGTAGAGAGACACAGAGAGTGGAGCCAACCCACACACAGCGCTATTATAGGTATAGGGAGACCCTAAACCAGCGCTGACTGTGTCCCTTAACAGGTGACACAGCCTTTACACAGCCTCCCCTCCCTTCTACAACCCCCTGGTACCATACAGATAGCTGGAGTTGCTCTGGAGGGACCTGTTTATACACTGGCAGTGAACTGCAGGCAGGAAAATGGCGCTGAATGCTGCTGGGTCCGGTCTGAGGAGAAGCTCCGCCCCCATAATGGCGCTGTCTTCCCACTCTTAGAAGATTATACTGGCCTGAGGATTTTGTGCTGGCTTGAATCTGCAGACCCCGACAGGCTTGTTTTGGTGAGTGTAGGGTCAGGTGCTGGCTCAGAGCGCCCCTCACAGCGCCGCACCGCAATACCGCTGAGCCGTCCAGGAGCGTGGTTAATACCGCGCTCCTACCCTTAAGCCGCCCTCTTCACACTGACCCCCCGCTTGTAAGGGGGGACAGTGACTTACTCGCCACACTTCAGCTCTGCAAGGGGGTGGCGGCTGGCTGCCGGGGTGAGCGTTCCCCTGTGGCGGGGCGCGATCTGTCCCCTCTGGAGCTCAATGTCCAGTCAGCGGAGTCAGTGGCTCAGACCCCGCAGGGTGAACACTGCTCCCCCCCTCAGTCCCTCGATGCAGGCAGGCTGTTGCCAGCAGCCTCCTGTAAAAAAACAAACTCTGAATAAAACTTTTCCAGGAATGCTCTGTAGAGCTCCCCTAGCTGTGACCGCCTCCTCCGGGCACATTTTCTAAACTGAGGCTGGTAGGAGGGGCATAAAGGGAGGAGCCAGCCCACACTATTAAACTCTTAAAGTGCCAATGGCTCCTGGTGGACCCGTCTATACCCCATGGTACTAATATGGACACCAGCATCCTCTAGGACGTAAGAGAAACATCTAAACCCATACTTACTCCCTAACCCAATGTACAAGACATCTAACCCATTCTCACTCCCTAACTCAATACACAAGAAATCTAACCCATACTCACTCCCTAACCCAGTGAACAAGTAATCTAACCCATACTCACTCCCTAACCCAGTGCACAAGACATGTAACCCATACTCACTCCTTAGCACAGTGCACAAGACATCTAACCCATACTCACTCCCTAACCCAGTACACAAAAAATCTAACCCATACTCATTCCCTAACCCAGTGGGAAAAAAAACATCTAACCCATACTCACTCCCTAACCCAGTGCACAAGAAATCTAACCCATACTCACTCCCTAACCCAGTGCACAAGACATCTAACCCATACTCACTCCCTATCCCAATGCACAAGTCATCTAACCCAAACTCACTCCCTAACCTAATGCACAAGACATCTAACCCATACTCCCTAACCCAGTGCACACGACATCTAACCCATACTCAGTCTTTAACCCAATGCACAAGACATCTAACCCACTCCCTAACCCAATGCACAAGACATCTAATACACACTCACTCCCTAATCCAGTGCACAAGACCTTTACTCATACTCACTCCCTAACCCAGTGCACAAGACCTTTACTCATACTCACTCCCTTATCCAATGCACAAAACCTCTCTTCATACTCACTCCCTTACCCAATGCACAAGACATGTAACCCATACTCACTCCCTAACCCGGTGCACAAGACATCTAACCCATACTCACTCCCTAACCCAATACACAAGATATCTAACCCAAACTCACTCCCTAACCCAATGCACAAGACATCTAACCCATACTCACTCCCTAACCCAGTGCACAAGACATCTAACCCATACTCACTCCCTATCCCAGTGCACAAGACATGTAACCCATACTCACTCCCTAACCCGGTGCACAAGACATCTAACCCATACTCACTCCCTAACCCAATACCCAAGATATCTAACCCAAACTCACTCCCTAACCCAATGCACAAGACATCTAACCCATACTCACTCCCTAACCCAGTGCACAAGACATCTAACCCATACTCACTCCTTTACCCAATGCACAAGACCTCTAATCATACTCACTCTCTTACCCAATGCACAAGACATGTAACCCATACTCACTCCCTAACCCAATGCACAAGACATCTAACCCATACTCACTCCTTAACACAGTAAACAAGATATCTAACTCATACTCACTCATTAACCCAAAGCACAAGACCTCTAATCATATTTACTCCCTAACCCAATGCACAAGACATCTAACCCATACTCACTCCCTAACCCAGTGCACAAGACATGTAACCCATACTCACTCCCTAAGCCAGTGCACCAGATATCTAACCCATACTAACTTTTTAACCCAATGCACAATACATCTAACCCATACTCACTCCCTAACCCAATGCACAAGACATCTAACCCATACTCACTCCCTTAGCCAGTGCACAAGACATCTAACCCATACTCACTCCCTAACTCAGTGCACAAAACATCTACCCTACACTCTCTCCCTAACCCAGTGCACAAGACATCTAACCCATACTCACTTCCTAACCCAATGCTCAAGCATCTAACCCATACTCACTCCCTAACCCAATGCACAAGACATCTAACACATACTCCCTAACCCAGTGGACAAGACATCTACCCTACACTCTCTCCCTAACCCAGTGCACAAGACATCTAACCCATACTCACTTCCTAACCCAATGCTCAAGCATCTAACCCATACTCACTCCCTAACCCAGTGCACAAGACATCTAACCCATACTCACTCTCTAACCTAATGCACAAGACATCTAACCCATACCCACTCCCTAACCCAATGCACAAGACATCTAACACATGCTCCCTAACCCAATACACAAGACATCTAACCCATACTCACTCCCTAACTCAATACACAAGACATGTAACCCATACTCACTCCCTAACCCAATGCACAAGACAACTAACCCATACTCATTCCCTAACCCAGTGCACAAGACATGTAACCCATACTCATTGCCTAAGCCAGTGCACAAGATATCTAGCCCATACTCACTTCCTAACCCAATGCTCAAGCATCTAACCCATACTCACTCCCTAACCCAGTGCACAAGACATCTAACCCATACTCACTCTCTAACCTAATGCACAAGACATCTAACCCATACTCACTCCCTAACCTAATGCACAAGTCATCTACCCCACACTCACTCCCTAACCCAGTGCACAAGACATCTAACCCATACTCTGCCAATAACCCAATGCACAAGACATCTAACCCATACTCACTCCCTAACCCAATGCACAAGACAACTAACCCATACTCACTCCTTTACCCAATGCACAAGACCTCTAATCATACTCACTCTCTTACCCAATGCACAAGACATGTAACCCATACTCACTCCCTAACCCAATGCACAAGACATCTAACCCATACTCACTCCTTAACCCAGTAAACAAGATATCTAACTCATACTCACTCATTAACCCAAAGCACAAGACCTCTAATCATATTTACTCCCTAACCCAATGCACAAGACATCTAACCCATACTCACTCCCTAACCCAGTGCACAAGACATGTAACCCATACTCACTCCCTAAGCCAGTGCACCAGATATCTAACCCATACTAACTTTTTAACACAATGCACAATACATCTAACCCATACTCACTCCCTAACCCAATGCACAAGACATCTAACCCATACTCACTCCCTAAGCCAGTGCACAAGACATCTAACCCATACTCACTCCCAAACCCAGTGCACAAGACATCTAACCCATACTCACTCCCTAACCTAATGCACAAGTCATCTACCCCACACTCACTCCCTAACCCAGTGCACAAGACATCTAACCCATACTCTCTCAATAACCCAATGCACAAGACATCTAACCCATACTCACTCCCTAACCCAATGCACAAGGCAACTAACACATAATCACTCCCTAACCCAATACACAAGACAACTAACCCAAATCACTCTCTAACCCAATGCAAAAGACATCTAACCCATACTCACTCCCTAACCCAGTGCACAAGACATCTAACCCATACTCACTCCTTAACCCAGTAAACAAGATATCTAACTCATACTCACTCATTAACCCAATGCACAAGACAACTAACCCATACTCATTCCCTAACCCAATGCACAAGACAACTAACACATACTCACTCCCTAACCCAATACACAAGACATCTAACCCATACTCACTTTTTAACCCAATGCACAAGGCATCTAACCCATACTCAGTCCCTAATCCAATGCACAAGACATCTACTCCACACTCAATCCCTAACCCAGTGCTCAAGACATCTAACCCATACTCACTCCCTAACTCAATGCACAAGATATCTAACTCATACTCACTCCCTAACCCAATGCACAAGACATATAGGTGGTGATAAAGCCTACAGATTTACCCTATGTTAAACACTATAAAAGGTTAAGAGACACAGTACACAATTGGCGCACGAGGTACCGTAAGGGTACGCCCTTAGCGTAGCGGACGCTGTATCGGGAGCGAGCCGCTCGAGCGACACGAACGTTCGCGAGAATACGCTGTTGGTATCAAGCACACCATAGGCTGCCGATTACCGTAATGATACGCTACCAGCGTAGCGGACGCTCGAGACCACGAGGAGATCACAAGCGGCGCTGACGCTCACAGAATTAAACCTTAATAACTATACCTTAAAGAATGTACTTATACTGTAAACCTTTATGCAGTGATAATGTGTAGATGCAACGCAATGTAACCTTGTTAGTTTAAAAGCTGTATGAGCGACTGAGACGCTCAGAGAACCCTTAGAAATATAATAAACACTCAAATACCGGTCTAAGGTTCTAACACCTTTAAGGGAGAGAATGAACGTTCAATTGCAAAAGAATATACAGTACAGTTTATACACTACCAGGCTAACATAAATATCTAACAGAATTACTACACGTTAAAATACAATAGCAACACTATTACATTTAAGGGGAAGGAGAGAGTGAATGGCTTACAACAAATAGGAGGTAAAATGGCTGCAGAGAACTTACGCACAAGGGGAAACAATCGCATGCGCCTTCCTGGATATCCAGCTCCCGATTATCAGTGATGAGAACCGTTGAGAAGAGTAGAATGGAGCTGGCCCAGGTCGGCTTGTCTTTATATACACTTACACACAGTACAGTACAATGGTCCCTATATTCTTATTGTTCATTGGACACAGGAATCCGTCTCCGCATTATAACAAAAGGTCATAGGTTGGTTCATACAGGTGGGCTGTGACTATTTCAAACTGCTCAAGTGGGAGGGAAACTCAGGTTTCCCGCCGCATGGGTAATAAACTGCAAATATAGTAAATGTCCATAAACTTCTTATAGTCATAACTATACGCACGAGCGATTAATCCGTTTCTAACCAACACCGGAATATTGCTAATTATATACCCTTCCGATGGATACTAAAACACCACTGTGTAACCCCTGTCTGACCCTTCGTATCAAACAAAGAGGGATCTCTTTGTCTCTGAACATGCTACATTAACTAAACTTTCAGATTCTATCAATGGGACCATAATCTACAAAATACATTATATGACTAAAATATGTAACGATTGAGTCGCCCGCTAGACGCACACAAACTGTACCGTAAATGCGCATACCGTGCGCCTGCGAGTGCACGCGACTGCGAGTATACGCATGCACGGGAGAGCTCATGCCCGTGCAGCGGGCACTCGCATGAGGTGCATATATGGCAATGTGCAGTGTGATATTTTTCTGACTTTGACAGTCCACCCTTTGGCAGTCACCAATAACTGCCACTTCCTAAAACAGTTCAAAAAGAGAAAAATATATGTCATGTATAATACATTTCTATGATTGGGTAAGGGAGAAGAGAAGAAGGTGGGAAAAAGGTATGACCTAGTGAGATAGTAGAAGCATGTATGTATGAGTCCATGTTTGAGGGGTCATGTATCATCGTGCCGTACGTGTTTTAAATCAAGCTTCGAGGTATTGCGATGTATACATTTGAATTCCTTCTTATCCCGTGGTATGGGTCTGTGGATGGGCTGTCAAACTTTACCGAGCTCTTTTCGGCTTTTGGTTGCAACAAAATTGGGGAGCACATTTTAGTTGATGATACATGAATGGGGGGATATGTGAGTGGTGATATCTGTGCCTATATTCCCTATCGACTATGTGTGTCATTACTGAAGGTTGTAGAGATGAAGATAAGGAGCAATTATGGTAAATGCAGTCATAAACTATGTGAGTTTAATATACATTTGTTGATTGAAGTCTTGTCTGGTGTCTTGTCTTGATGTACATGTTGACTGTAGTCTCCCGATGCTTTTGCTATAATTGCTTGAACAAAAAGCTTTCTCAATGTCCATAGACTTACAAAAGTGTTGGGCTATCGTAAAATTTTAAAATCGCTAGGGATATTGGGGGTCTATGGCATTGTCCATCAATGGTCTGTGTAAAAGGTTGTCAAATTCTTCTTCCAAGCGGATGTCTTTGTACCTTGGAGGAAAACAAAGGAGAAACGGGTGAAAGAAACGGACCGTGGAATCACATTTTCATCACAACATTGTCTCAATGGTTGGGTCGTAAATCAAATCAGTCGTTGTTATTACAGTATCTTCACTTCTTAAACTCATCACTCGGGCGCTACGTTTACACTTTGTTAAAACCCGAACGCATCTAAATATCAGACCGACCAATATGATGACACCCAGAATAGAAAATTGCCTACATCCATGATAATACCCTGGGCCCATTCTCCTAAACCAGAGAACCAATTTCGTGGGTTCAACCATGACACCCAACTGGTCAGCTCATTACCCACAGCGGCAAGGGTGAGATTGTGTTTCCTTCGGAACTCCCATTTTAATTGCAAAATGTCATCCATCTTTTGGTCTATGACCTCGGCTGGGTCCTCAGTGCTGTTTGTAATATACGTGCAGCACTTTATTCCATACTGAGTTGCTAGGGTAACACAATACCCGCCTGTCACAGCCGTGAGATAATTGAGAATCATCCTATGCTGAACCAGTTCTGTTTTGTAGGCTTGTAACTCTCTCCCAGTATACCTGAATGTGTCATCATACATTTCAGTGATATTGTCTAATAAATTTGCAAGCGCAGATATATATTTATAATTTATCACTCCTCTGGCGGTACGAGTGATATCTAACGCGATTAGGAATTGAATCCCGGTGGATTCATGGATCAGGTCAGAAGTCGGATGCTCTATTCTTTCTATCAGGTGCCGTTTAACGATGTGCTTGTAATGAGTGTGAGTATAAGGAGCTGGGGCACTGCGGTGAATATCTTTCATTTTGGTATGTGATATAGTCATTACCTCAGGCAACACTTTTCCAATATAACACAATCCCTCTGAGTTTGGGGCAAGCCACTTATACGCCTTTCTCCCGCATATGAAATATGCATCATCGGGGAGAACATATGGGACTGAATATGTTAGAACCATGTTACACATCTTCCATGTGAACCCTCCTAACCCTAATTCTCCCATCTGTCTAGTACACGTATCCGGTTGTATGATATGTGCACAGTATCCTGGTGATACTTCTCCAACTCTTATGGTCCTACTTCCTAGGGTATACCTATATCAGAAATATTTTCCACTATCGGCTATGTGGCGTATAAGCTCTGTATCTGTAGGCATTCTATCGGCTCTATATGAAAAGGTCATGGTTTTGTTATTCCATGACACTTCCCAATTTCCCGGCTTTCGGGGATTGGAAATGTTAAAACACACTAAGGACCTATCCACATGGTATTGGTGGAGCTTCAAACTAGGAGGACTAGAGATGTTAAACTTCTTGTCCACCGGCCTCCCACCACTTAACTCAAGTACCTCCCCTATCGTTAAAGGAAATGGTACTAGTCCTGACTTGCTGTGACCTTGAGGTACTTGAGAGCATACCCAGCAGTCTGTTTGGTTTAACACCTTACCCACTAATGAGTGATAGTCACCCAATGGATGCCGGTCCATGTTAATGTTAAAACTGGACTGACATTTCTTGATGCACCCATCCTCAACTAAGTTATCACATTGCCTACAGATGCAATTTTCTTCAGCTAACAATCCTTCACAGCAGGGCCGGCTCCAGGCATGTTCGACTAGAGCGGCCGCGCGGGGCGCCACTCTTACAGGGCGCCGCACGCTGCGGCCGCCACTTTCCTGCCTGGAGCCAGCCTCTGTGTGTCCGACTCCGACTCCCGGCCGCTTGTGTGCGCGCTATGCAGCGCGCTGTGCGGCGCCGGCGTCTGACGTTGGACGCCGGCGCCGCGCAGCGTGCATAGCGCGCACACAGTTTTGTTCCTCCGTCCGCGGCCCGCCCACAGCAGTATTCCCGGCTCCCAGCAGCACCGCAGTGTCAGTGACAGACAGGTAAGTTAAAATCTGTCTGGCACTGTGTGGGGCCGTTTATTTTTCTGGCACTGTGGGGGCATTATTTTTCTGGCACTGTGGGGGCATATCTGCACTGTGGGGGCATTATTTTTCTGGCACTGTGGGGGCATATCTGCACTGTGGGGGCATTATTTTTCTGGCACTGTGGGGGCATATCTGCACTGTGTGGGGCCGTTTATTTTTCTGGCACTGTGGGGGCATTATGTTTCTGGCACTGTGGGGGCATTATTTTTCTGGCACTGTGGGGGCATTGTTTTTCTGGCACTGTGGGGGCATATCTGCACTGTGGGGGCATTATTTTTCTGGCACTGTGGGGGCATATCTGCACTGTGGGGGCATTTATGTTTCTGGCACTGGGGGCATTTATGTATCTGGCACTGTGGGGGCATATCTGCACTGTGGGGGCTTTTATGTTTTGTGGCACGGCGGGCATTTATTTATCTGGCACTGTGGGGGCATTTATGTTTTGTGGCACTGGGGGCATTTATGTATCTGGCAGTTATGTATCTGGCACTGTGGGGTCATTGATGCATCTGGCACTGTGGGGGCACTTATGTATCTGGCATTGTGTGGTCATTTATGTATCTGGCATTGTGGGGGCATTTATGTATCTGGCACTGGGGGCATATCTGCACTGTGTGGCCATTTATGTATCTGGCACTACTGGGGGGCATGTCACGTGTAGCTGGCACTGCTGGGGGGTATGTCACGTGTAGCTGGCATTGCTGGGGGGCATGTCACGTGTAGCTGGCACTGCTGGGGGGCATATCATGTAGTGTATCTACTAGGCGTCTGTGGCTAGGCAATGTGTCTATCGTGCGCTGCCTGGCGCAAAGTGTCTATCGTGCGCTGCCTGGCGCAAAGTGTCTATCGTGCTCTGCCTGGCGCAAAGTGTCTATCGTGCTCTGCCTGGCGCAAAGTGTCTAACGTGCTCTGCCTGGCGCAAAGTGTATAGGAGGTTCTACCTGGTGCAATGTGTATTAGCTGCACTACTATGTGGTGTAATGCGAATTGCCACTACTCTGTGGTCATGCACCTTCCCCACGAAGCAACGGCCCTAAATTTTTGCTGCGCGCCTTCGGCGCGCACTGTCCCTGCTTCAGCATGTGGGTGGAGGAGCACCAAGCATTACAGTATGTACATCATTTTGCCCTCCTTACTTAAAAATGTGCCCTCCTTGTGATCAGCACCCTGCCCTAAAACGTGAACACTATCATGTGTAGCTGGCACTGCTGGGGGTCTATTGTGTGTAGCTGGCACTGTTGAGGGGCATGTCATGTGTAGCTGGCACTGCTGCGGGGCATGTCATGTGTAGCTGGCACTGCTGCGGGGCATGTCATGTGTAGCTGGCACTGCTGCGGGGCATGTCATGTGTAGCTGGCACTGCTGCGGGGCATGTCATGTGTTGCTGGCACTGCTGCGGGGCATGTCATGTGTTGCTGGCACTGCTGCGGGGCATGTCATGTGTTGCTGGCACTGCTGCGGGGCATGTCATGTGTTGCTGGCACTGCTGCGGGGCATGTCATGTGTAGCTGGCACTACACTGGAGACATTGTGTGTAAGGAACACTACTGTGGCTGTTCTGCATAAGGCTGCTAATTGTGTGCATAGAGGGGGTGTGAAAAAATATATTTATTTATAGTTTAATAATATGAAGTTACGAGGCCACACCCACTTTCCCAGGAGGCCACGCCCACTTTTCCCGAAGCGCGCGCGCCTTCGGCGCGCGCATAGGGGTTAGGGGGCGCTTTTACATTTTCTCGCACAGGGTGCTAGTAGGCCTGGAGCCGGCCCTGCTTCACAGTTCCTTCTATGGTCAATGCTACCAGATCGTTTTCTGATACTCGCCTTTGCTTGGTGATTATGTTGTTCTTGGAAATCTACGCCTCCATCTCTGTCATCAGAACCCATTCCAGAACCTCTCTCGACCTCCATGGTACTCTCGCCGGAACAGACTGCTCTGTTCAACATCATGGTCAACAGGAAAATCCGGATCACAGTCTCTTGGGGCAAGTCCATCTTATAGGAGGAAATGGAGAAAAATGAGAAGGGGGAAAGAAATAATTGAGGGAGATGGGATGGGAGGTGGAGAAAAACAATAAAAGGGAACAGGGGATCGACAACTGCCTCCGATCTTATTATTTCTCAATGCTCAGGTGCCGTCTCAATCTTCCTGAAACAGACACCCCAGTGATACAACTTCCTCTACCGTCTGTTCTTTATCACGAGACCTCTCTGGATCAGCAGCCTTCTTACAATGGGACGAATGAACCCAAGTCTCTCTCTCGTCAACCTTCAATGCTGTTGTGCTAATCAATAAGACTTGGTATGGTCCTTCCCATCTGTCAATAAGGCAACCTGAGCGTAGAAAATTCTGTATCATTACATAATCCCCAGGTTCAATGTCATGACAATTACTATCTGGCAGATCAGGAATCACCAACTTCAAGTTATCATTCTGATTCCTTAGCTGTTTACTCATCTTAACCAAGTACTTTACAGTCACTTCATTGTTACACTTCAAATCATCCTGAGGGTTAATCATAACATGCGGTTGTCGACCAAACAGAATTTCAAAAGGGGACAGATTAAGAGGGGACCTGGGAGTGGTTCTGATGCTGTACAGTACAATGGGTAAAGCTTCTGGCCATGTCAATCCTGTTTCTGCCATAACTTTGCTCAATTTATTTTTAATAGTGCTGTTCACTCTTTCTACCTTCGCACTCGCCTGGGGGCGGTACGGAGTGTGCAGCTTACTATTAATTCCCATCAACTTACACATTCCTTGAAAGACATCACCTGTAAAATGGGTACCCCTATCACTTTCAATTATTCTGGGGATACCGTATCTACACACAAATTCCTGCACAATTTTCTTAGCAGTAAACATAGCGGTATTTGTGGCCGCAGGAAATGCTTCGACCCAATTTGAAAACACATCTATACAAACTAGTACATACTTCAAATTTCGACAAGGGGGTAATTGTATGAAATCAATCTGTATTACTTGAAAAGGGCCGTCTGTTGGTGGGATATGAGATGGTTCTGTTGGTATTGCTTTCCCGATATTCTTCCTCAAGCAGGTGAGGCATGTCATTGCTCTCTTACCTGCATGGGAAGAAAATCCTGGGGCGCACCAGTAAGCTCTTACTAGCTTACACATCCCTTCTTTGCCCAGATGAGTCAGCCCGTGTGCTGCTTCCGCTAGACTTGGAAGGTATGCTCTTGGTGCCACTGGTTTACCCTGTCCATCTGTCCAGAGTCCTGAGGACTCCTGGCCATATCCTTTTAACCTCCAGACTGCCTTTTCCTGTGGGGAACACAAATTTTGCATTTCACACAATTTCTGTGTGTTAACAGTATTAAATACCATCAGTTGTGTGGTCTCTGTCTGTCTGGGGGTACCAGCTGCTAACTTAGCAGCTTCGTCTGCTCGGCTGTTACCAAGTGATATTGGGTCTTGGCTATATGTATGTGCTTTACACTTGATAACAGCCACTCTGTCGGGTTCCTGTATCGCTGTTAGAAGCCTTTTGATGTGAGCTGCATGCGCTACCGGTGTACCAGCTGCCGTCATGAAATTTCTGAGGCGCCATAGGGCTCCGAAATCATGGACTACCCCGAAGGCGTACCTAGAATCTGTGTAGATATTGACTGACTTGCCCTTAGCCAATTCACATGCTCTGGTTAGGGCAACCAGTTCAGCAACCTGAGCTGAGTGAGGTGGGCCTAGCGGTTCTGCTTCTATGGTGCCTTGGTCATCTACGACTGCGTATCCAGTACACAAGTCTCCCGAGTCCGTCTGTCTGTGACAACTACCGTCAGTGTAGAAAGTAAAATCTACATCTTCCAGTGGGTTGTCACTGATGTCAGGCCTTGCCGTGAAATTTTGGGTCAAATATTCCATACAATCATGCATGTCTTTTCCTGTGCTAAATCCTCCTTCACCATTACTCTCATCCTCCACCCTTTGTGCCTGTCCAGGCACACCTGGGAGATACGTTGCAGGGTTTAATGCGCTGCATCTCTTTATGGTGATGTTTACGGGGGCCATCAATGCCAATTCCCATCTTGTAAACCGCGCTGATGAGACGTGTCTGGTTTGGGCAGAATTTAGCAAGGCTGACACTGCATGTGGCGTGTGGATTGTGAGGTTGTGTCCTAGCACTACATCTTCGCTTTTTGTTACTAGCAATGCTATCGCAGCAACACTTCGCAAGCATGTGGGGAGGGATCGCGCTACCGTGTCTAGCTGAGCGCTGTAGT
This sequence comes from Pseudophryne corroboree, assembly GCF_028390025.1. Lineage (NCBI taxonomy): Eukaryota > Metazoa > Chordata > Amphibia > Anura > Myobatrachidae > Pseudophryne > Pseudophryne corroboree. The sequence goes on along the minus strand of NC_086447.1, from coordinate 53,952,701 downwards.
ATGCTACCGGCCTGCTGGCATCACCGTGCTTTTGGGTTAGGACGCCTGCCGCGCAACCAGCACTTTCTGTTCCGTACAGCTCAAAGGGTTTCCCATAGTCAGGCATACCTAATGCTGGTGCCTGCGTCAGGCACTGTTTAAGTCTCTCAAATGCCATCTCGGATTCGTCTGTATGCGAGATCCGATCAGGTTTGTTTGATGAGACCATCTCCTGCAAAGGTAGGGCTAGTATGGAAAAACCTGGGATCCAGTTACGGCAATACCCACACATTCCTAAAAACGTTCTGATCTGTTGCTGGGTTTGTGGCAGAGTCATGTCTCGAATTGCTTGAATTCTATCAGCGGTCAGGTGTCTCAGTCCTTGTGTCAGACAGTGTCCCAAATATTTTACCTTAGTCTGGCATAATTGCAACTTATCTTTTGAAACCTTGTGTCCGGTTTCTGAGAGATGAATCAGGAGTTGTTTCGTATCTCTCAGGGACGATTCGAGTGAATCAGAACACAGAAGTAGATCGTCTACATACTGTATTAATATTGATCCACTCTCAGGTTGAAAAGACTGTAAACAATCATGTAAGGCTTGTGAGAAAAAACTTGGACTGTCAATGAAACCTTGTGGTAAGCGAGTCCAGGTGTATTGAACTCCTCTGTATGTGAACGCAAACAAATATTGACTGTCAGGGTGCAGAGGTACCGAGAAGAAGGCGGAGCAGAGGTCAATTACAGTGAAAAATTTCGCAGTGGGAGGGATTTGCATAAGGATGACAGCTGGATTTGGCACTACGGGGAACTGACTCTCAACTATTTTGTTAATCCCCCTTAGATCCTGCACTAGCCTGTAACCCCTCCCCCCACTCTTTTTAACAGGGAAGATGGGACTATTGGCAGTGCTGGATGTTCTTACCAGAATGCCCTGTTGTAGCAAGCGCTCTATTACGGGGTACACTCCTAACTCCACCTCTGGCTTCAGAGGGTATTGTGGGATTTTTGGAGCTATCCTACCATCTTTTACTTGCACAACTACTGGAGCTACGTTTGCCATTAATCCAGTGTCTTGTCCATCTTTAGTCCAAAGTGACTCTGGTATTTGGGATGTCATTTCTTCTACCTGGGATGGACTCCTATTTATCATAACAGTATGTGACATTAATTTTGATGGGGAGTCTAGCATATCTTGCACTTCCTGAGCGTGGTTCTCAGGTATGTCTAGGAACACACCTTCAGGAGTGCAATATATGACGCACCCCATTTTACACAATAAATCTCTTCCCAGGAGATTAGTCGGTGCCGATGCAGCCAGCAAAAAGGAATGCTTGGTATGCAACGGCCCTATTGTAATCTCTGCTGGTTTGCTAACCGGGTAGTGCTGTACTACTCCCGTTACTCCCATGGCTGGAATTGTCTTACCAGTGGTTCTCATGCCCACTGTCGAATTTATCACTGATTTGGCCGCCCCCGTATCTACAAGGAAATTTAATGGTTTACCAGCTACATCAATTGTGACCTCGGGTTCACTTCCAAGACTCGCAATTAATTTCACTGGCTGCAGATTACAGGTATGGCCACACCCCTATTGGGTATGGTGACCTCCCTGAATCGCACTGGCAGCAATTACTTGTGGTGGGGGTAGATGGGAACTATCAGAGATTTGCCAGTCTCTTCTTGGGGGATACCTTTTTGTTTCCCCTGCATGTGGCTCATAGCTCCGCCTCTGCGGTCCTTGATCCCAATGTCTCGTATCGTGTCGTTGTCTAGGGGGTTGATATGAATTTTGTATTTGTCTTGTTTTACAATCACGTGCCATGTGTCCCTCTCTGTGGCAACCATAACATTTTACACCTCTTGACTTACCCACAGGGGTCACAATTCTGGGCTGAGGTGGCCAGGTAGTAAGGGCCTGTATGCTTACAGCCATTAGCTTATCACTCTGTGACTCCCTGTGTCTGATGATATTCCGATCATGCCCAGCAGCAGCCTCTCCCAATGCATCCACCGACATACCTCTCCAATCAGGCCTAGTGGTTTGTATTCTATTACTTAAAACCTCTTTTAACCCATCCATTAATACAGAGACCGCTACTTCCCTGTGGTGTACATTAGTTTTAATGTCATCTATACCAGTGTACCTAGCCATATCCTGCAGAGCCCGGTGAAAATACTCTGGTGTGGATTCACCTTCTTTTTGTTTTATTGTAAAGATTTTATTCCACTTTACTACTGCAGGAAAATATACTCCTAACTGTAAGTTGATTCTCTTTACATTATCCTGATTATACTCGTCTGTTAGTGGTACTTCCTCATCTAACTTGCAAACAGCGATAAACTTTAACGAATCAACATTGGGGGGTAAACATGCCCTCAAAACTGTCCTCCAGTCTTTGTTATTTGGCTCTGCAGAATTTCCTAGCTCTCTAATATACTTTTGACATGCAACTAAATCTTTCCTAGGATCAGGGAATTCAGACATCATTGATCTTAATTCTGCTCGGGAAAAGGGACAGTGCATGGCGATGTTCCTGACAGGAGTTGCTCCTGAGGCTTCAGTTTTCCCATTTGGCACTGCTATTACCCTAACGGGATTAAGTCCAATAACATCATTCTGAGTAGATTCTACAACATGTGGTGAAATGGTTTCAGCATAGTGTATGGTGCCGTACTTACCAGTCGATACGACCTCACCTGTCCCTCCGCTAGGGGCCTTTGATACTAATCTTACGGGTTGGGTCGTGCCCACTGATGTTTCTGATATGGTGGCTGCTAGGGAGAGTGCTGATATTGTTGTGGGCTCATCCTCTTGGTCACAATCCTGGGGAAAGTTCAAAACAGGGTACAACTTGCACGGATTAGTGTTAGCATTAATTACTTTAGTTACATTATCTTTAACTTCTATACATTTATCATAACCTTGTGTGCCATTCTCTGCAACCAATTTCTCTCCAGGTATGTATGGTGGTGGGGGTGCAGTGGCTATCAGTTTCCTGATAGGGTTAGATCCAGTGGCTTGCGCCAACCCCCTTTGTATTTCACCTTCCTGTTGCCACAATGTTAAATAGTCATAATGTCTAATACGCCTTTTTGAAGATTTAATCAGGCAAACTCTTCTCCTTAAATTCTGTAATACTTCTGGGTTAAAACTACCTACCCGGGGAAACTTCTCCCCGTCATGCACAGTCATCCTTTCCCATTCATTGCACAACATCTCTGTGTGATGACCATATTTCTCACACATGATATACCTTGCCGACCCGATTGGTCGGTTTACCAAATCAACCTGAACCTCGGTTGATCGCCCCTTACCTGAACAACTGGCCCCCATCTTTGCAGGTGTTGCTTTCACTACCTCTGACTTCAAATCAGGGTCTTCGGCAACCCTTACAAAAACCAAGATGTCCGGGGTAAGGCTGTGGTGGGGGTTTTGCCTCGAGGTCCGCCCACTTAACTCCCGCCCACGCTGGCCAATACGGCGACCAAAGTTCCCAGAGGTTCCGTACCCAACCTAGGGCACCTATGAACGTCTACTTGCTCGGGCGTGTGGAAGTATGCTATCCTCCCCAGCAAGTATCAGTCGTTGGAATGTCCCTGAGTGATCAGGCTACTTCCCTTAAAATAAAAAAATTACACAAATCACGTTAACAATGTGCAAGTAGCGTTCTTATGAATATTCAAGACACGCTAATGCACACAATCACATGCGGTACAATCGTATCTGCACACAAGCAACTAATCTTATGTGCGGAACGATCAGTGGAATCGAAAATTTCGGCTGCGAATTCCTTCAGCAATGAGCTTTATTGGCCTATATGGGTCTCGCACCAACCCTCTTCGGTTGTGCTCTCTACTTCTAGTCTGCTGTACCTGAACCTCCTGGTCCTTGACCTCCTGGTCTGTTATGTACAGCAGACTCTACTGCTCATTAATATGTCGAGACTAACAAGGGACGCCTTCCAAGCCCTCTCTCACTCTCGCTGGTGTACCTCTTTCTACTGGCCTATGGTTCCCACGTTCGTAAAAAAAGAGAAATCTTATATATATACACACTCTTACATTCGAACACTCTTATTTCTGTACAGAATTCCTTTCATTCAGTAATAGTCTAACCCAGAAGAATTGCAACAGAGAAGGTTTTTTTTTTCTTTTAACTTTAACTTTTGGATTTGAGATAGATTTGCGTTATTATCGCGTTGCTTCCTTATCGCCTACTAAAACAATACTATCGTGCGGTTTGTATTATGTGGGCGTATCCGTACGCTCCGTTGCATAATATACGCTCCGTGCGTCGACCCTTGCGTCGTGTATGCCCCGCCCTTGTAAGGACACGTGTACACAGACCTAGTACGTCCACAGTAACACAACTACACGTTTATCAATGTAAATGATCTTTAAGTGTAATCATTTACTGGACACCACCCAAATCTCCCTTGTATTTCTAGGCGAGACTGTGTGCGTGCCTTTTACAATTATTCCCTTAAATATTACTTTTTATCTTTTAACTATTAATAACAACAAATCTCTCAGCACGTTATCACTGGTATGTGGCAATCAGGAGAATGATATACGGACAAATACTACTAAACAAGAAATACAGGTGTGTGTGCTTATGCGTACGTACGTAAAACGGAAACTAAACAGTTTTAAAAGACAATAACGTACTGTTCTTACCTTCCGGTTCCGGATTCCCTCAGCACTCCTTACTAAGCGAAGCAGACGCTTATCTGGTCAGCACTGCGAGGGATACCACCTTCCCGCCCTTTGCTGACTGATAATGTCTGCTAAAGTTACCTAGTGCAGATATGTGAAGAGCGGAGGAGCCCCCAATTGATAAAGCCTACAGATTTACCCTATGTTAAACACTATAAAAGGTTAAGAGACACAGTACGCAATTGGTATAGTAAATGTCCATAAACTTCTTATAGTCATAACTATACGCACGAGCGATTAATCCGTTTCTAACCAACACCGGAATATTGCTAATTATATACCCTTCCGATGGATACTAAACACCACTGTGTAACCCCTGTCTGACCCTTCGTATCAAACAAAGAGGGATCTCTTTGTCTCTGAACATGCTACATTAACTAAACTTTCAGATTCTATCAACGGGACCATAATCTACAAAATACATTATATGACTAAAATATGTAACGATTGAGTCGCCCGCTAGATGCACACAAACTCTACCGTAAATGCGCATACCGTGCGCCTGCGAGTGCACGCGACTGCGAGTATATGCACGCACGGGAGAGCTCATGCCCGTGCAGCGGGCACACGCATGAGGTGCATATATGGCAATGTGCAGCGTGATATTTTTCTGACTATGACAGTGGTCATTCCAAGTTGATCGCTCGCTAGCAGTTTTTAGCAGCCATGCAAACGCATTGTCGCCGCCCACTGAGGAGTGTATTTTCACTTTGCAGAAGTGTGAACGCCTGTGCAGTAGAGCGCCTGCAAAAACATTTAGTGCAAAACAAGACCAGCCCTGAACTCACTCTTCATGTGCGTTGATTCTGACATTGGAGGGTTGGCTGTTGTCGTTACACACCCGCCCAGCCACGCCTGCATTTTCCCTGGAACGCCTGCATTTTTCTAAGCACTCCCTGAAAACGGTCAGTTGACACCCAGTAACGCCCCTTTCCTGTCAATCTTCTTGTGGCCGCCAGTGCGAATGAAAACGTCGCTAGAATCTGTGCAAAACCACAAAGCTCTTTGTACCCGTACGTCGCACGTGTGCATTGCGGTGCATATGCATGCGCAGAAATGCCGATTTTTAACCTGATCGCTGCCCTGCCAACAACGGCAGCTAGTGATCAACTCGGAATGACCCCCATAACTCATACTCACTCTCTAACCTAATGCACAAGACATCTAACCCATACTCACTCTCTAACCTAATGCACAAGACGTCTAACACATACTCACTCCCTAACCCAGTGCACAAGACATCTAACCCATACTCACTCCCAAACTCAATGCACAAGACATCTAATCCATAAGCTCTCCCTAACCCAATGCAAAAGACATCTAACCCATACTCACTCCCTAACCCAATGCAAAAGACATCTAACCCATACTCACTCCCTAACCCAATGCAAAAGACATCTAACCCATACTCACTCCCTAACCCAATGCAAAAGACATCTAATCCATACTCACTCCCTATCCCAATGCACAAGACATCTAACCCATACTCGCTCCCTATCCCAATGCACTAGACATCTAACCCATACTCCCTTCCTAAGCCAGTGCACAAGATATCTAACCCATACTCACTCCCTAACTCAATGCACAAAACATCTAACCCATACTCACTCCCTAACTCAATGCACAAGACATCTAACCCATACTCACTCCTTAACCTAATGCACAAGACATCTAACCCATACTCACTTCCTATCCCAGTGCACAAGACATGTAACCCATATTCACTCCCTATCCCAATGCACAAGACATGTAACCCATACTCACTCCCTAACCCAGTGCACAAGACATGTAACCCATACTCACTCCCTAACCCAGTGCACAAGACATCTAACCCATACTCACTCCCTAACCCAGTGCACAAGACATGTAACCCATACTCACTCCCTAAGCCAGTGCACAAGACATCTTTCCCATACTCACTCCCTAACCTAATGCACAAGACATCTAGCCCATACTCGCTCCCTATCCCAGTGCACAAGACATCTAACCCATACTCACTCCCTAACTCAATGCACAAGACATCTAATCCATACTCACTCCCTAACCCAATGCAAAAGACATCTAACCCATACTCACTCCCTAACCCAGTGCACAAGATATCTAACCCATACTCACTCCCTATCCCAATGCACAAGACATGTAACCCATACTCACTCCCTAACCCAGTGCACAAGACATGTAACCCATACTCACTCCCTAAGCCAGTGCACAAGATATCTAACCCATACTCACTCCCTAACTCAATGCACAAGACATCTAACCCATACTCACTCCCTAACTCAATGCACAAGACATCTAACCCATACTCACTCCCTAACTCAATGCACAAGACATCTAACCCATACTCACTCCTTAACCTAATGCACAAGACATCTAACCCATACTCACTTCCTATCCCAGTGCACAAGACATGTAACCCATATTCACTCCCTATCCCAATGCACAAGACATGTAACCCACACTCACTCCCTAACCCAGTGCACAAGACATGTAACCCATACTCACTCCCTAACCCAGTGCACAAGACATCTAACCCATACTCACTCCCTAACCCAGTGCACAAGACATGTAACCCATACTCACTCCCTAAGCCAGTGCACAAGACATCTTTCCCATACTCACTCCCTAACCTAATGCACAAGACATCTAGCCCATACTCGCTCCCTATCCCAGTGCACAAGACATCTAACCCATACTCACTCCCTAACTCAATGCACAAGACATCTAATCCATACTCACTCCCTAACCCAATGCAAAAGACATCTAACCCATACTCACTCCCTAACCCAGTGCACAAGATATCTAACCCATACTCACTCCCTATCCCAATGCACAAGACATGTAACCCATACTCACTCCCTAACCCAGTGCACAAGACATGTAACCCATACTCACTCCCTAAGCCAGTGCACAAGATATCTAACCCATACTCACTCCCTAACTCAATGCACAAGACATCTAACCCATACTCACTCCCTAACTCAATGCACAAGACATCTAACCCACACTCACTCCCTAACCCAGTGCACAAGACATCTAACCCATACTCACTCTCTAACCCAGTGCACAAGACATCTGTCAGGAATCGACTTACCACAGCTGCATCTGTCCGTCGGTGCGGTCTCCGTCCGGGGTCCCCATGTCTCGCTGTCACTGGTCACCTTGTCGCCAGGTGTCATCTTGGGCCTGAGGACACTCCTGTTGTCAGCAGGCGTGCATGCACGCCGCGTTCCCGCCGGGCCGCGGCATGGGCGCCGCCATGACAGTTCCCATCAGACTACCGCATCAGCCAATCCGGAGCTTGGCCGCACCTCCTCATTCACTTCCAACCAATACCTACAGACCGGGGGGTATATCAGGAGCAGCAGGGTGAGTCAGTCCTTGTCCTGGACTTCGTGTCACTCCTCTGACCTGTGTCTCTGGCTCCGTTCTCCAGTTCCTCTGTTTACCTGCTCTGCCTTCCAGTTTGATCCTGTACTACCGTGGAACCACAAGCACCAGCAATCCGGGTACCTGTGATCAAGCTTCACACCTTTACCAGCTACAGTGTGCTCCAGCCCTTTGCAGTAGAGACTCTCCTCCAGGTGCATCTCGTTATCTACACCTGTTCATCAGCCTGCAAGCTGCCAGTGTTATTTCAAACTGCACTGAGAACTTTAACACTTGTCTCCTGCAACTGCTACCAGGCTTGCTATTCCCACCATCATCCCTGCTGTGCTCCACGATCCAAGAACTATCGGTTCCCACACCCAGTGGCAAACGCAGGATTTGCATGGGGGGGTTTCCAGAACTGGGCGGAGCCAATCACGGGGGTGGGGACTGAGGTGACCCAGTATATGCTGGGTCCGTAAAACTAGTGTGTCTGTGTGTGTGTGTGTGTGTGTGTGTGTGTGTGTATATATATATATATATATACTGTACATATATCTGCACATATATATATATACATGTGTGTACAAACAAAAAACCAATGGAGGCACTCAGAAAGAAAAAGATGACACACCGCTGGATAGGTCATGTGTGTATATATATATATATATATATATATATATACATATATACATATACACACACACACACACACACACACATACACATAGCATATTATGTATATACATGTGTATATATATGTACTATAATTAAAATAAAGTAAACTTTTATTGCACTTACAAGTGCCACCAGGAGGACAGCAGGCTGCAGAGGACGCTAGACAGCCATTAATAATACTCATGCAGCTAAAAAAAAATATGTTTTTTTTTTATTTATTTACTGGAGGGGGGTTTCTGGGTGCTCGGAAACCCCCCCTGGGTGCGCCACTGACACCGACACATCGATCCCCTGATCGATTGTAACCTACCACACAGACTTTGCCATAGACTTTCAGCTTCCACGCTGCACATTCACAATTGCATATTTACTGTTGTCATCAAGTATTCCTGCTGCCATATTGTCTGAACCTACTGTTTAATAAACAACTTTGCGCACATGCGCAGGAATCCAATCCGGCCTCCTCACTTCCTCCATCCTACTTCCACTGACCCACTAGCGACCCCTCCGGGAACACAAACTAGACAGAACCTGACAACATCTAACCCATACTCACTCCCTAACCTAATGCACAAGACATCTAACCCATACTCACTCCCTAACCCAATGCACAAGACATCTAACCCACACTCACTCCCTAACCCAGTGCACAAGACATGTAACCCATACTCACTCCATAACCCAATGCACAAGACATGTAACCCATACTCACTCCATAACCTAATGCACAAGACAGCTAACCAATACTCACTCCCTAACCCAATACACAAGACATCTAACCCATACTCACTCCCTAACCCAGTGCACAAGGCATCTAACCCATACTCATTCCCTAACCCAGTGCACAAGACATGTAACCCATACTCACTCCCTAAGCCAGTGCACAAGATATCTAACCCATACTCACTCCCTAACTCAATGCACAAGACATCTAACCCATACTCACTCCCTAACTCAATGCACAAGACATCTAACCCACACTCACTCCCTAACCCAGTGCACAAGACATCTAACCCATACTCACTCCATAACCCAGTGCACAAGACATCTAGCCCATACTCACTCCCTAACCCAATGCACAAGACATCTAACCCATACTCACTCCCTAACCCAATGCACAAGACATCTAACCCAAACTCACTCCGTAACCCAGTGCACAAGACATCTAACCCATACTCACTCCCTAACCCAATGCAAAAGACATCTAACCCATACTCACTCCCTAACCCAATGCACAAGATATCTAACCCATACTCACTCCCTAACCCAATGCAAAAGACATCTAACCCATACTCACTCCCTAACCCAATGCAAAAGACATCTAACCCATACTCACTCCCTAACCCAATGCACAAGATATCTAACCCATACTCACTCCCTAACCCAGTGCACAAGACATCTAACCCATACTCACTCCCTAACCCAGTGCACAAGACATCTAACCCATACTCACTCCATAAACCAGTGCACAAGACATCTAACCCATACTTACTCCCTAAACCAGTGCACAAGACATCTAACCCATACTTACTCCCTAAGCCAGAGCACAAGACATCTAACCCATACTCACTCCCTAACTTAATAGACAAGTCATCCTAAGGCCCTAGGCAATTGCCCAGTGTGCCTATACGTTAAGATGTCCTCGGTCCTATGTCCAATGGAAAGAAAATGGGCCCTGAGTCCAGTGGGACCAACCAGGGAATTTCCCAGTACCTTGTGGGCTGTTTTGATAATTAGGTGCATCTTTTCCGTAATGACTGTTCCTGATCCACTCCATCCTTCCCATAAGCAGTTGCACCCCTACAGACACCACTGTGTGGTTTTGCCATGTGGTAATATGCTTATAAATGCTTGTACTGTATATTAGTATTATAATGCTAAATTAGTGAGAACGACTCTATAACTTCTGTAAAATGTTGAACACAAGAAAGAAGGAACCCCTGGTGCGCTAAAATACTGATAGCAGCCTTAGAGGCCAATAAAGAACCTTTCACCGTGATTCTAAAATGGTACACTAGAAATGGAAAACTTGGAACTCCACGTGGCGCTATTTAAATACCATCAGGAAAAAACTTACACGGTATAATCACATGCAATTTCAGATTCTCACAATTGTATCAATTGGGACCATAGCCAATGTAGTCACATGGAGATTGCAGATCTAACAGCTGGCTTGATTTAAGAACAGAACTAAAAGATATAAAATGTACAATACATAGTGCAAAACTGTTTAAAATTTGTATGGGTTTTTTGGGTTGTATCAGTCCCACTCACATAAGGATGTAATTTTAACGCATGTAGACCATCACAGAGAATGAAGGATGGTATTCACTTTATGCAGAATCTTCCTCCTCAGTACAAAAATATCTAATTTAAAAACAGCAAAAAGTATTGAAGACGTCCACATGGTTTGGGCTGCTGGCCCCGGGTATAGTCACCACAAAAGTCCCAGTGTCCCAAAGTCTTTCACCTGTAAAATGTTGTATAGAATCTGACTGCTTTAGAACTTGCCTGAACTTGTCTTTATTTCCCACCAGACAATACACAAGGACAACGACACACTGGAAAGTAACGGAACAAAGCCCGACGTCATTCCTACAGGTGGGCATAAGCCGCACAGAGAAATATAATAGCCATCTGTGTTCATTCCGTTTCTTCCTGCTTACTATCACTGAATGCTTATGTTGGAGCCATCTCATCTTATAATCCGGGGCAGAACTGTAAGCACTGCATGGCGCGTGGCAGATGAGGAGGTCCAGCGTGCCTGTTCATGCATTACGTTGGCCCCCAGCTCTGATCTCAGGAGCATGTACAGGAGTCAGCACGTGCAATTAGCGGACATGCGTGTGCTACATTCCGTGTGCAGTGTGCAGCAGCTAACATGCATGCACTCAGAGCAGCAAGGCAGGGGCCTGTCAGAGGGAATGGCGGTACATCACCATTCACCTAAATGTTTCGGAAGACCCCTATGATTGCACATTATTATTATTATTATTACTATTATCCTTTATTTATATGGCGCCACAAGGGTTCCGCAGCGCCCAATTACAGAGTACATATGCACATAATCAAAACAGGAAAACAGTAACTTACAGGTGATGACAATTTAGGACAAGTACAGGGTAACTAAGCATATCTACACCAGTAAATGACAGAGAAGTTCCAGGTGGCCAAAAAACTGCGTGATTTGGGCAGTTGAGGATTATTAAAGTAAGAAAAGGATAAGCACATGAGGGAAGAGGGCCCTGCTCGTGAGAGCTTACATCATACCTCTACTTATCAGGGACGTGCAGTCAGGGGAGGCGGGGGAGGTAGGAGGCAGTGCCTCCCCTGTCATTAATGATTAAAATAATATAAAGCAGATACTTATGAATATGATACATATTCTGTGTCATAAGTATCTCCTTTATATTAATCTAATCATTATCCCTGTTTAAATGTGTTTGGGAGGCACCGATCGTGGTGCCTCCCGTTGTGAATGGGGAAAGGTGTGGGAGCGGGGGTCGGGCGGGGCCTAGCCATGGGCATTAAAAGCCTATTGGAAATGCATGGGAAAGGTGCCACTTTCATACAGGGACATGCTTTCAACCCATGAAAGCACGCCCCTGTCAGTGAGGCCACAGTGATTGGCCAGCGGATCCGTCACAGGATCCGCTGCCATTACTGTGTGGGCGCGCGGAGGTGCGGGCGGCGGTGGCGGCGGAGGTGCGGGCAGCAGGAGGCGGTGGAGGTGCGGGCGTCGGAGGTGCAGGCGGCTAGAGGTGGCGGAGGTGCGGGCGACGGTGAGAGTATTAGCGGCAGGCAGGGATCTGAGATCCCTGTCTGCCATTCTGCAGAGTTTGGCAGCGGAGCGGTACCAATTTCAAAAATGGCGCCTCAGCGGCATTTTTTAAATTCAAGATGGCCGCCGTGAGCCAATCACGGCTCGCTGCGTCATTGCTCCGCCCCCCTCCGGCTGACTTATATAAGTCAGTGCGAGGCAGCGGCATCAGTCCGACAGTGGAGGAGGAGCAGAGAAGAGCTCCAAAAGAAAGAAGACGCCGGAAGTCCTGGATGGGCGGCGGCTATGCAAAAGAGCTTAACAGCCGCCGCCCACCAGGTGAAGACGCCGGAAGCCCTGGGGGGCGGCAGCCATGCAAAAGAGCTTAAAGGCCGCCACCCCCAGGTGAAGACCCTGACTAATAAACTTTTTTTAAAGACGGTGTGGTGTTTTTATTTTAATATTTTCTTTACAGGTGCCAGCAGGCCCTTTATGTCCGGGGATGCTGGCACTTGTGGTTCTCCAAGTGCCAGCATGCTGGGGCAGGCTTGCTGAGACCTGTAGGCCACCTGTAAAGAACAATATTAACAATGAACCCCGCACTTACCACCACCAGGTGTGCAGGGCATAGCACTGGGCTATCAGCCCAGTGCTGGTTATTGCTTGGAAGGGGGGACCCCATTTTTATTTGTTGGGGTCCCCACTTCCCGAGGAATTTTAGCCCTGGGCTGACTAGCTTGGGGGGCAGATTAATGTTATGGCATGGGGACCCCCCTGGCTGGTTCTGCCTGGTGCTGGTTTTAGCAATGTATGGGGGACTACACTTTTTTTTCCCCCCCACTCTATGGGTGGAAGGGGGAGAATGGTTATAGCTGCCAAGTGCCTCCCCAGCCACCGACCTCACCGCACGTCACTGGCATATACAACTTGTAATACACATCCGGAATGGAGGGCTCATATAGGGGGTCATTCTGACCCATTCGCTCGCTGCTTTTTATCGCAGCCGAGCGAACGGGTACCCACTGCGCATGCGCCACTGCTGTAGTGCGCTGGCGCAGGGCTGCGATCACCTCTGCCTGATTGACAGGCAGAGGCGGTCGCTGGGCGGGAGGGGGCGGAACGGCGGCGTTTGGCCGCCGTTTCGTGGGCGCGGTCCGGCCAACGCAGGCGTGGCCGGACCGTGTGGGGAGTGGCACGCAGTGGCTGCGTGACGTCATACGCAGCCACTGCGGCCCGGGGAGCGACGAGTAGCTCCCGGCCAGCACGCTAAAGCTGCGCTGGTCGGGAGCTACTCTGGAAGTGCAAAGGCATCGCCGCTGTGCGATGCCTTTGCACTTCTGAGGGGGGGGCGGCACTGACATGCGGGGCGGACTAGCCCTGTGCTGCGCGTCCCACCGCATGTCAGTGTGAATGATCGTATGATCATCTCGGAATGAGGGCCATAGTTACAGATAAGGGTTTCCATAACTTTGTGCACCATGCCAAAACTATATTTAAGATGTAACCCCCTACACTGCATATAGGGGGAAGCCTTGGACTGCACATCCTAATTCTAAAGATAATGGGGGTAATTCCAAGTTGATTGCAGCAGGAATTTTGTTAGCAGTTGGGCAAAACCATGGCCCTCATTCCGAGTTGTTCGCTCGTTCTTTTTCTTCGCATCGGTGTGATAAGTCGCAAACTGCGCATGCGCAATGTTCGCAGTGCGCCTGCGCCAAGTAAATTAGCACAAAAGTTTGGTATTTTACTCACGGCTTAACGAAGATTTTTCATCGTTCTGGTGATCGTAGTGTGATTGACAGGAAGTGGGTGTTTCTGGGCGGAAACTGACCGTTTTATGGGTGTGTGCGAAAAAACGCAGGCGTGTCAGGGAAAAACGCGGGAGTGTCTGGAGAAACGGGGGAGTGGCTGGGCGAACGTTGGGTGTGTTTGTGACGTCAAACCAGGAACGAAACTGACTGAACTGATCGCAGTGGCAGAGTAAGTCTCGAGCTACTCAGAAACTGCAAAGAAATTTCTGGCCCTCATTCCGAGTTGTTCGCTCGCTAGCTGCTTTTAGCAGCTTATCACACGCTAAGCCGCCGCCTACTGGGAGTGAATCTTAGCTTTGCAGAATTGCAAACGAAAGATTCGCAGAATTGCGAATAGAATAGCGAATAGAAATTTCTTTGCAGTTTGCAGTTTGGGGTAATGTAACTGGCACTGTGGGGCATTGTATCTGGCACTGTGGGGCAATGTAACTGGCACTGTGGGGCAACGTAACTGGCACTGTGGGGCATTGTATCTGGCACTGGGGGACAATGTAACTGGCACAGTGGGGCATGTATCTGGCACTGTGGGGCATTGTATCTGGCACTGTGGGGCAATGTAACTGGCACTGTGGGGCAATGTAACTGGCACTGTGGGGCATTGTATCTGGCACTGTGGGGCAATGTAACTGGCACTGTGGGGCATGTATCCGGCACTGTGGGGCATTGTATCTGGCACTGTGGGACAATGTAACTGGCACTGTGGGGCATGTATCCGGCACTGTGGGGCATTGTATCTGGCACTGTGGGGCATTGTATCTGGCACTGTGGGACAATGTAACTGGCACTGTGGGGCATGTATCAGGCACTGTGGGGCATTGTATCTGGCACTGGGGGGCAATGTAACTGGCACTGTGGGGCATTGTATCTGGCACTGGGGGACAATGTAACTGGCACAGTGGGGCATGTATCTGGCACTGTGGGGCATTGTATCTGGCACTGTGGGGCAATGTATCCGGCACTGTGGGGCAATGTAACTGGCACTGTGGGGCAATGTAACTGGCACTGTGGGGCATGTATCTGGCACTGTGGGGCAATGTAACTGGCACTGTGGGGCATTGTATCTGGCACTGTGGGGCATTGTATCTGGTACTGTGGGACAATGTAACTGGCACTGTGGGGCAATGTATCTGGCACTGTGGGGCAATGTAACTGGCACTGTGGGGCATGTATCTGGCACTGTGGGGCATTGTATCTGGCACTGTGGGACAATGTAACTGGCACTGTGGGGCATGTATCCGGCACTGTTAGGCATTGTATCTGGCACTGGGGGGCATTGTATCTGGCACTGTGGGACATTGTATCTGGCACTGTGGGGCAATGTAACTGGCACTGTGGGGCATTGTATCTGGCACTGTGGGTCATTGTATCTGGCACTGTGGGGCAATGTAACTGGCACTGTGGGGCATTGTATCTGGCACTGTGGGTCATTGTATCTGGCACTGTGGGGCAATGTAACTGGCACTGTGGGACAATGTAACTGGCACTGTGGGGCATGTATCCGGCACTGTGGGGCATTGTATCTGGCACTGTGGGGCATTGTATCTGGCACTGTGGGGCATTGTATCTGGCACTGTGGGACAATGTAACTGGCACTGTGGGGCATCTATCCGGCACTGTGGGGCATTGTATCTAGCACTGTGGGGCATTGTATCTGGCACTGTGGGACAATGTAACTGGCACTGTGGTGCATGTATCCGGCACTGTGGGGCATTGTATCTGGCACTGGGGGGCAATGTAACTGGCACTGTGGGGCATTGTATCTGGCACTGTGGGGCATTGTATCTGGCACTGTGGGGCAATGTAACTGGCACTGTGGGGCATGTATCCGGCACTGTGGGGCAATGTAACTGGCACTGTGGGGCAATGTAACTGGCACTGTGGGGCATGTATCTGGCACTGTGGGGCATTGTATCTGGCACTGTGGGGCAATGTAACTGGCACTGTGGGCCATTTTCAGTGGCCACACCCCTTCTGGAGCGTGGCCACAAACCTTCTGGTGTGTGACCACGCCCATGCCATCTTGCCCTGGGCTCCAAAAACCCTAGTTATGCCTCTGTGTCCGGGTGAATGGGAGCTGGATCCAATACAGGGGGACGTATCAGGGACTCTGTTTGCGATTCATTAAGAAATATTATACGTGTAAGCAGCCTCCCCCTGTCTGGCGAAAGCTGTCTGTGTAATGTGTGTAATGACCTATGGTGACCCCTGCGTGGGATTCCTGCAGGGACGCAGATGGCGGAACAGCTTCCTGTAAACATACCACTAAAGCGTGGAGTTTAATGTGACTGTAAACAGTGTATAAAGTACAGCATGTACTGCTTCAAGTTCTACAGGTCTCACACCGTGGGGCAGATGTACTAAGCTTTGGGGGGCTGATGTAATAAGATTTGGAGAGTAATAAAGGAGAGAGAGATAAAGTACCAAACAACCAGCTCCTAACTGTTATTTTTCAAACACACCCAGTAAAATGGCAGTTAGGAGCTGATTGGCTGGTACTTTATCTCCGTCCACTTTATCACTCTCCAAGGCAGAGCACATCTCCTCTCATGTATGTAAAGGGGACATTAATGTATTAACCATAAACCTGTGCGGCCCTGTCTTAAACTACCTAGTGGAGAGGGCAGCACAGTGTTTAGCATTGCTGTCTCGCTGCACTGGGGTAGAGATGGCCAATCGGCGGTCCCATATTAATCTGCTGCATACAAGATCCGCATCTCTGCATTTATTAGTTGTGCACTCATAGATGGGGAGTTAGGGAAAGGTTGTGCAGGAGCAGTAGGGGAATTAGGGAAATGTTGTGCAGGGGCAGTAGGGGAGGTAGGGAAAGGTTGTGCAGGGGCAGTAGGGGAGTTAGGGAAAGGTTGTGCAGGGGCAGTAGGGGAGTTAGAGAAAGGTTGTGCAGGGGCAGTAGGGGAGTTAGGGAAAGGTTGTGCAGGGGCAGTAGGGGAGTTAGGGAAAGGTTGTGCAGGGGCAGTAGGGGAGTTAGGGAAAGGTTGTGCAGGAGCAGTAGGGGAGTTAGGGAAAGGTTGTGCAGGGGCAGTAGGGGAGGTAGGGAAAGGTTGTGCAGGGGCAGTAGGGGAGTTAGGGAAAGGTTGTGCAGGAGCAGTAGGGGAATTAGGGAAATGTTGTGCAGGGGCAGTAGGGGAGGTAGGGAAAGGTTGTGCAGGGGCAGTAGGGGAGTTAGGGAAAGGTTGTGCAGGGGCAGTAGGGGAGTTAGAGAAAGGTTGTGCAGGGGCAGTAGGGGAGTTAGGGAAAGGTTGTGCAGGGGCAGTAGGGGAGTTAGGGAAAGGTTGTGCAGGGGCAGTAGGGGAGTTAGGGAAAGGTTGTGCAGGGGCAGTAGGGGAGGTAGGGAAAGGTTGTGCAGGGGCAGTAGGGGAGTTAGGGAAAGGTTGTGCAGGGGCAGTAGGGGAGTTAGGGAAAGGTTGTGCAGGGGCAGTAGGGGAGTTAGGGAAAGGTTGTGCAGGGGCAGTAGGGGAGTTAGGGAAAGGTTGTGCAGGAGCAGTAGGGGAGTTAGGGAAAGGTTGTGCAGGGGCAGTAGGGGAGGTAGGGAAAGGTTGTGCAGGGGCAGTAGGGGAGTTAGGGAAAGGTTGTGCAGGAGCAGTAGGGGAATTAGGGAAATGTTGTGCAGGGGCAGTAGGGGAGGTAGGGAAAGGTTGTGCAGGGGCAGTAGGGGAGTTAGGGAAAGGTTGTGCAGGGGCAGTAGGGGAGTTAGAGAAAGGTTGTGCAGGGGCAGTAGGGGAGTTAGGGAAAGGTTGTGCAGGGGCAGTAGGGGAGTTAGGGAAATGTTGTGCAGGAGCAGTAGGGGAGGTAGGGAAAGGTTGTGCAGGGGCAGTAGGGGAGTTAGGGAAAGGTTGTGCAGGAGCAGTAGGGGAGTTAGGGAAAGGTTGTGCAGGGGCAGTAGGGGAGGTAGGGAAAGGTTGTGCAGGGGCAGTAGGGGAGTTAGGGAAAGGTTGTGCAGGAGCAGTAGGGGAGTTAGGGAAAGATTGTGCAGGGGCTGTAGGGGAGTTAGGGAAAGGTTGTGCAGGGGCAGTAGGGGAGTTAGGGAAAGGTTGTGCAGGAGCAGTAGGGGAGTTAGGGAAAGGTTGTGCAGGGGCAGTAGGGGAGGTAGGGAAAGGTTGTGCAGGAGCAGTAGGGGAGGTAGAGAAAGGTTGTGCAGGGGCAGTAGGGGAGTTAGGGAAAGGTTGTGCAGGGGCAGTAGGGGAGTTAGGGAAAGGTTGTGCAGGAGCAGTAGGGGAGGTAGGGAAAGGTTGTGCAGTGGCAGTAGGGGAGTTAGGGAAAGGTTGTGCAGGAGCAGTAGGGGAGGTAGGGAAAGGTTGTGCAGGGGCAGTAGGGGAGTTAGGGAAAGGTTGTGCAGTGGCAGTAGGGGAGTTAGGGAAAGGTTGTGCAGTGGCAGTAGGGGAGTTAGGGAAAGGTTGTGCAGTGGCAGTAGGGGAGTTAGGGAAAGGTTGTGCAGTGGCAGTAGGGGAGTTAGGGAAAGGTTGTGCAGGAGCAGTAGGGGAGTTAGGGAAAGGTTGTGCAGGGGCAGTAGGGGAGTTAGGGAAAGGTTGTGCAGGGGCAGTAGGGGAGTTAGGGAAAGGTTGTGCAGGAGCAGTAGGGGAGTTAGGGAAAGGTTGTGCAGGGGCTGTAGGGGAGTTAGGGAAAGGTTGTGCAGGGGCAGTAGGGGAGTTAGGGAAAGGTTGTGCAGGAGCAGTAGGGGAGTTAGGGAAAGGTTGTGCAGGGGCAGTAGGGGAGGTAGGGAAAGGTTGTGCAGGAGCAGTAGGGGAGGTAGAGAAAGGTTGTGCAGGGGCAGTAGGGGAGTTAGGGAAATGTTGTGCAGGAGCAGTAGGGGAGGTAGGGAAAGGTTGTGCCGGAGCAGTAGGGGAGGTAGAGAAAGGTTGTGCAGGAGCAGAAGGGGAGTTAGGGAAAGGTTGTGCAGGGGCAGTAGGGGAGGTAGGGAAAGGTTGTGCAGGAGCAGTAGGGGAGGTAGAGAAAGGTTGTGCAGGGGCAGTAGGGGAGTTAGGGAAAGGTTGTGCAGGGGCAGTAGGGGAGTTAGGTAAAGGTTGTGCAGGAGCAGTAGGGGAGGTAGGGAAAGGTTGTGCAGGAGCAGTAGGGGAGGTAGAGAAAGGTTGTGCATGAGCAGTAGGGGAGGTAGGGAAAGGTTGTGCAGGGGCAGTAGGGGAGGTAGGGAAAGGTTGTGCAGGGGCAGTAGGGGAGTTAGGGAAAGGTTGTGCAGGGGCAGTAGGGGAGTTAGGGAAAGGTTGTGCAGGAGCAGTAGGGGAGTTAGGGAAAGGTTGTGCAGGGGCAGTAGGGGAGGTAGAGAAAGGTTGTGCAGGAGCAGTAGGGGAGTTAGGAAAAGGTTGTGCAGGGGCAGTAGGGGAGTTAGGGAAAGGTTGTGCAGGGGCAGTAGGGGAGTTAGGGAAAGGTTGTGCAGGGGCAGTAGGGGAGGTAGAGAAAGGTTGTGCAGGAGCAGTATGGGAGTTAGGGAAAGGTTGTGCAGGGGCAGTAGGGGAGTTAGGGAAAGGTTGTGCAGGGGCAGTAGGGGAGTTAGGGAAAGGTTGTGCAGGGGCAGTAGGGGAGTTAGGGAAAGGTTGTGCAGGGGCAGTAGGGGAGTTAGGGAAAGGTTGTGCAGGAGCAGTAGGGGAGGTAGGGAAAGGTTGTGCAGGGGCAGTAGGGGAGTTAGGGAAAGGTTGTGCAGGGGCAGTAGGGGAGTTAGGGAAAGGTTGTGCAGGGGCAGTAGGGGAGTTAGGGAAAGGTTGTGCAGGGGCAGTAGGGGAGTTAGGGAAAGGTTGTGCAGGGGCAGTAGGGGAGTTAGGGAAAGTTTGTGCAGGAGCAGTAGGGGAGGTAGGGAAAGGTTGTGCAGGGGCAGTAGGGGAGGTAGGGAAAGGTTGTGCAGGGGCAGTAGGGGAGTTAGGGAAAGGTTGTGCAGGGGCAGTAGGGGAGTTAGGGAAAGGTTGTGCAGGAGCAGTAGTGGAGGTAGGGAAAGGTTGTGCAGGGGCAGTAGGGGAGTTAGGGAAAGGTTGTGCAGGGGCAGTAGGGGAGTTAGGGAAAGGTTGTGCAGGGGCAGTAGGGGAGTTAGGGAAAGGTTGTGCAGGGGCAGTAGGGGAGTTAGGGAAAGGTTGTGCAGGGGCAGTAGGGGAGTTAGGGAAATGTTGTGCAGGGGCAGTAGGGGAGTTAGGGAAAGGTTGTGCAAGGGCAGTAGGGGAGTTAGGGAAAGGTTGTGCAGGGGCAGTAGGGGAGGTAGGGAAAGGTTGTGCAGGGGCAGTAGGGGAGGTAGGGAAAGGTTGTGCAGGGGCAGTAGGGGAGTTAGGGAAAGGTTGTGCAGGGGCGAAAGGTTGTGCAGGGGCAGTAGGGGAGGTAGGGAAAGGTTGTGCAGGGGCAGTAGGGGAGTTAGGGAAGGTTGTGCAGGGGCAGTAGGGGAGGTAGGGAAAGGTTGTGCAGGGGCAGTAGGGGAGTTAGGGAAAGGTTGTGCAGGGGCAATAGGGGAGGTAGGGAAAGGTTGTGCAGGGGCAGTAGGGGAGTTAGGGAAAGGTTGTGCAGGGGCAGTAGGGGAGGTAGGGAAAGGTTGTGCAGGGGCAGTAGGGGAGTTAGGGAAAGGTTGTGCAGGGGCAGTAGGGGAGGTAGGGAAAGGTTGTGCAGGGGCAGTAGGGGAGGTAGGGAAAGGTTGTGCAGGTGCAGTAGGGGAGTTAGAGAAATGTTGTGCAGGAGCAGTAGGGGAGTTAGAGAAAGGTTGTGCAGGGGCAGTAGGGGAGTTAGGGAAAGGTTGTGCAGGGGCAGTAGGGGAGGTAGGGAAAGGTTGTGCAGGGGCAGTAGGGGAGTTAGGGAAAGGTTGTGCAGGGGCAGTAGGGGAGTTAGGGAAAGGTTGTGCAGGGGCAGTAGGGGAGTTAGGGAAAGGTTGTGCAGGGGCAGTAGGGGAGTTAGGGAATGGTTGTGCAGGGGCAGTAGGGGAGTTAGGGAAAGGTTGTGCAGGGGCAGTAGGGGAGTTAGGGAAAGGTTGTGCAGGGGCAGTAGGGGAGTTAGGGAAATGTTGTGCAGGGGCAGTAGGGGAGTTAGGGAAAGGTTGTGCAGGGGCAGTAGGGGAGTTAGGGAAATGTTGTGCAGGAGCAGTAGGGGAGTTAGGGAAAGGTTGTGCAGGGGCAGTAGGGGAGTTAGGGAAAGGTTGTGCAGGGGCAGTAGGGGAGTTAGGGAAATGTTGTGCAGGGGCAGTAGGGGAGGTAGGGAAAGGTTGTGCAGGGGCAGTAGGGGAGTTAGGGAAAGGTTGTGCAGGGGCAGTAGGGGAGTTAGGGAAATGTTGTGCAGGGGCAGTAGGGGGATTAGGGAAAGGTTGTGCAGGGGCAGTAGGGGAGTTAGGGAAAGGTTGTGCAGGGGCAGTAGGGGAGTTAGGGAAAGGCTGTGCAGGGGCAGTAGGGGAGTTAGGGAAAGGTTGTGCAGGGGCAGTAGGGGAGGTAGGGAAAGGTTGTGCAGGGGCAGTAGGGGAGTTAGGGAAATGTTGTGTAGGGGCAGTAGGGGAGTTAGGGAAATGTTGTGCAGGGGCAGTAGGGGAATCAGGGAAATGTTGTGCAGGGGCAGTAGGGGAATTAGGGAAATGTTGTGCAGGGGCAGTAGGGGAGTTAGGGAAAGGTTGGCAGGGGCAGTAGGGGAGTTAGGGAAAGGTTGTGCAGGAGCAGTAGGGGAGTTAGGGAAAGTTGTGCAGGGGCAGTAGGGGAGTTAGGGAAAGGTTGTGCAGGGGCAGTAGGGGAGGTAGGGAAAGGTTGTGCAGGGGCAGTAGGGGAGGTAGGGAAGTGTTGTGCAGGGGCAGTAGGGGAGTTAGGGAAAGGTTGTGCAGGGGCAGTAGGGGAGGTAGGGAAAGGTTGTGCAGGGGCAGTAGGGGAGTTAGGGAAAGGTTGTGCAGGGGCAGTAGGGGAGGTAGGGAAAGGTTGTGCAGGAGCAGTAGGGGAGGTAGGGAAAGGTTGTGCAGGGGCAGTAGGGGAGTTAGGGAAAGGTTGTGCTGGAGCAGTAGGGGAGTTAGGGAAAGGTTGTGCAGGGGCAGTAGGGGAGTTAGGGAAAGGTTGTGCAGGGGCAGTAGGGGAGGTAGGGAAAGGTTGTGCAGGAGCAGTACGGAAGTTAGGGAAAGGTTGTGCAGAGGCAGTAGGGGAGGTAGGGAAAGGTTGTGCAGGGGCAGTAGGGGAGGTAGGGAAAGGTTGTGCAGGGGCAGTAGGGAAGGTAGGGAAAGGTTGCGCAGGGGCAGTAGGGGAGGTAGGGAAAGGTTGTGCAGGGGCAGTAGGGGAGTTAGGGAAAGGTTGTGCAGGAGCAGTAGGGGAGTTAGGGAAATGTTGTGCAGGGGCAGTAGGGGAGTTAGGGAAATGTTGTGCAGGGGCAGTAGGGGAGTTAGGGAAAGGTTGTGCAGGGGCAGTAGGGGAGTTAGGGAAAGGTTGTGCAGGGGCAGTAGGGGAGGTAGGGAAAGGTTGTGCAGGGGCAGTAGGGGAGTTAGGGAAAGGTTGTGCAGGGGCAGTAGGGGAGGTTGGGAAAGGTTGTGCAGGGGCAGTAGTGGAGTTAGGGAAATGTTGTGCAGGGGCAGTAGGGGAGTTAGGGAAAGGTTGTGCAGGGGCAGTAGGGGAGGTAGGGAAAGGTTGTGCAGGGGCAGTAGTGGAGTTAGGGAAAGGTTGTGCAGGGGCAGTAGGGGAGGTAGGGAAAGGTTGTGCAGGGGCAGTAGGGGAGTTAGGGAAAGGTTGTGCAGGGGCAGTAGGGGAGGTAGGGAAAGGTTGTGCAGGGGCAGTAGGGGAGTTAGGGAAAGGTTGTGCTGGGGCAGTAGGGGAGGTAGGGAAAGGTTGTGCAGGAGCAGTAGGGGAGTTAGGGAAATGTTGTGCAGGGGCAGTAGGGGAATTAGGGAAATGTTGTGCAGGGGCAGTAGGGGAGTTAGAGAAAGGTTGTGCAGGGGCAGTAGGGGAGTTAGGGAAAGGTTGTGCAGGGGCAATAGGGGAGGTAGGGAAAGGTTGTGCAGGGGCAGTAGGGGAGTTAGGGAAAGGTTGTGCAGGGGCAGTAGGGGAGTTAGGGAAAGGTTGTGCAGGGGCAGTAGGGGAGTTAGGGAAAGGTTGTGCAGGGGCAGTAGGGGAGTTAGGTAAAGGTTGTGCAGGGGCAGTAGGGGAGTTAGGGAAATGTTGTGCAGGGGCAATAGGGGAGTTAGGGAAAGGTTGTGCAGGGGCAGTAGGGGAGTTAGGGAAAGGTTGTGTAGGGGCAGTAGGGGAGGTAGGGAAAGGTTGTGCAGGGGCAGTAGGGGAGTTAGGGAAAGGTTGTGCAGGGGCAGTAGGGGAGGTAGGGAAAGGTTGTGCAGGGGCAGTAGGGGAGTTAGGGAAATGTTGTGCAGGGGCAGTAGGGGAGTTAGGGAAAGGTTGTGCAGGGGCAGTAGGGGAGGTAGGGAAAGGTTGTGCAGGGGCAGTAGGGGAGTTAGGGAAAGGTTGTGCAGGGGCAGTAGGGGAGGTAGGGAAAGGTTGTGCAGGGGCAGTAGGGGAGTTAGGGAAAGGTTGTGCAGGGGCAGTAGGGGAGTTAGGGAAAGGTTGTGCAGGGGCAGTAGGGGAGGTAGGGAAAGGTTGTGCAGGGGCAGTAGGGGAGTTAGGGAAAGGTTGTGCAGGGGCAGTAGGGGAGTTAGAGAAATGTTGTGCAGGAGCAGTAGGGGAGTTAGAGAAAGGTTGTGCAGGGGCAGTAGGGGAGTTAGGGAAAGGTTGTGCAGGGGCAGTAGGGGAGGTAGGGAAAGGTTGTGCAGGAGCAGTACGGAAGTTAGGGAAAGGTTGTGCAGGGGCAGTAGGGGAGGTAGGGAAAGGTTGTGCAGGGGCAGTAGGGAAGGTAGGGAAAGGTTGCGCAGGGGCAGTAGGGGAGGTAGGGAAAGGTTGTGCAGGGGCAGTAGGGGAGTTAGGGAAAGGTTGTGCAGGAGCAGTAGGGGAGTTAGGGAAATGTTGTGCAGGGGCAGTAGGGGAGTTAGGGAAATGTTGTGCAGCGGCAGTAGGGGAGTTAGGGAAAGGTTGTGCAGGGGCAGTAGGGGAGTTAGGGAAAGGTTGTGCAGGGGCAGTAGGGGAGGTAGGGAAAGGTTGTGCAGGGGCAGTAGGGGAGTTAGGGAAAGGTTGTGCAGGGGCAGTAGGGGAGGTAGGGAAAGGTTGTGCAGGGGCAGTAGGGGAGGTAGGGAAAGGTTGTGCAGGGGCAGTAGGGGAGTTAGGAAAATGTTGTGCAGGGGCAGTAGGGGAGTTAGGGAAAGGTTGTGCAGGGGCAGTAGGGGAGGTAGGGAAAGGTTGTGCAGGGGCAGTAGTGGAGTTAGGGAAAGGTTGTGCAGGGGCAGTAGGGGAGGTAGGGAAAGGTTGTGCAGGGGCAGTAGGGGAGTTAGGGAAAGGTTGTGCAGGGGCAGTAGGGGAGGTAGGGAAAGGTTGTGCAGGGGCTAGGGGAGTTAAGGAAAGGTTGTGCAGGGGCAGTAGGGGAGGTAGGGAAAGGTTGTGCAGGGGCAGTAGGGGAGTTAGGGAAAGGTTGTGCAGGGGCAGTAGGGGAGTTAGAGAAATGTTGTGCAGGAGCAGTAGGGGAGTTAGAGAAAGGTTGTGCAGGGGCAGTAGGGGAGTTAGGGAAAGGTTGTGCAGGGGCAATAGGGGAGGTAGGGAAAGGTTGTGCAGGGGCAGTAGGGGAGTTAGGGAAAGGTTGTGCAGGGGCAGTAGGGGAGTTAGGGAAAGGTTGTGCAGGGGCAGTAGGGGAGTTAGGGAAAGGTTGTGCAGGGGCAGTAGGGGAGTTAGGGAAAGGTTGTGCAGGGGCAGTAGGGGAGTTAGGGAAATGTTGTGCAGGGGCAATAGGGGAGTTAGGGAAAGGTTGTGCAGGGGCAGTAGGGGAGTTAGGGAAAGGTTGTGTAGGGGCAGTAGGGGAGGTAGGGAAAGGTTGTGCAGGGGCAGTAGGAGAGTTAGGGAAAGGTTGTGCAGGGGCAGTAGGGGAGGTAGGGAAAGGTTGTGCAGGGGCAGTAGGGGAGTTAGGGAAATGTTGTGCAGGGGCAGTAGGGGAGTTAGGGAAAGGTTGTGCAGGGGCAGTAGGGGAGGTAGGGAAAGGTTGTGCAGGGGCAGTAGGGGAGTTAGGGAAAGGTTGTGCAGGGGCAGTAGGGGAGGTAGGGAAAGGTTGTGCAGGGGCAGTAGGGGAGTTAGGGAAAGGTTGTGCAGGGGCAGTAGGGGAGGTAGGGAAAGGTTGTGCAGGGGCAGTAGGGGAGTTAGGGAAAGGTTGTGCAGGGGCAGTAGGGGAGGTAGGGAAAGGTTGTGCAGGGGCAGTAGGGGAGTTAGGGAAAGGTTGTGCAGGGGCAGTAGGGGAGTTAGAGAAATGTTGTGCAGGAGCAGTAGGGGAGTTAGAGAAAGGTTGTGCAGGGGCAGTAGGGGAGTTAGGGAAAGGTTGTGCAGGGGCAGTAGGGGAGGTAGGGAAAGGTTGTGCAGGGGCAGTAGGGGAGTTAGGGAAAGGTTGTGCAGGGGCAGTAGGGGAGTTAGGGAAAGGTTGTGCAGGGGCAGTAGGGGAGTTAGGGAAAGGTTGTGCAGGGGCAGTAGGGGAGTTATGGAAAGGTTGTGCAGGGGCAGTAGGGGAGTTAGGGAAAGGTTGTGCAGGGGCAGTAGGGGAGTTAGGGAAAGGTTGTGCAGGGGCAGTAGGGGAATTAGGGAAATGTTGTGCAGGGGCAGTAGGGGAATTAGGGAAAGGTTGTGCAGGGGCAGTAGGGGAGTTAGGGAAAGGTTGTGCAGGGGCAGTAGGGGAGTTAGGGAAAGGTTGTGCAGGGGCAGTAGGGGAGTTAGGGAAATGTTGTGCAGGGGCAGTAGGGGAGTTAGGGAAAGGTTGTGCAGGGGCAGTAGGGGAGGTAGGGAAAGGTTGTGCAGGGGCAGTAGGGGAGTTAGGGAAATGTTGTGCAGGGGCAGTAGGGGAATTAGGGAAATGTTGTGCAGGGGCAGTAGGGGAATTAGGGAAATGTTGTGCAGGGGCAGTAGGGGAGTTAGGGAAAGGTTGTGCAGGGGCAGTAGGGGAGTTAGGGAAAGGTTGTGCAGGATCAGTAGGGGAGTTAGGGAAAGGTTGTGCAGGGGCAGTAGGGGAGTTAGTAGAGATGAGCGGGTTCGGTTTCTCTGAATCCGAACCCGCCAGAACTTCATGTTTTTTTTCACGGGTCCGAGCGACTCGGATCTTCCCGCCTTGCTCGGTTAACCCGAGCGCGCCCGAACGTCATCATGACGCTGTCGGATTCTCGCGAGGCTCGGATTCTATCGCGAGACTCGGATTCTATATAAGGAGCCGCGCGTCGCCGCCACTTTCACACGTGCATTGAGATTGATAGGGAGAGGACGTGGCTGGCGTCCTCTCCATTTAGATTATAAAAGACTGAGAGAGATTTACTGGAGCTGACTAGGAGGAGTACTGTTACTGTAGAAGTGTAGAGACTGAGTGGAGAGAGTTTACTAGTGAGGACAGTGCAGTTTACTTTATAATCCGTTCTCTGCCTGAAAAAAGCGATACACAGCACACAGTGACTCAGTCACATACCATATCTGTGTGCACTGCTCAGGCTCAGGCCAGTGTGCTGCATCATCTATTATCTATATATAATATTATATATATCTGTCTGACTGCTCAGCTCACACAGCTTATAATTGTGCGGGAGACTGGGGAGCACTACTGCAGTGCCAGTTATAGGTTATAGCAGGAGCCAGGAGTACATAATATATTATATAGTGAGTGACCACCAGACACACAGTGCAGTTTATTTAATATATCCGTTCTCTGCCTGAAAAAAGCGATACACACAGTGACTCAGTCAGTCACATACCATATCTGTGTGCACTGCTCAGGCTCAGGCCAGTGTGCTGCATCATCTATTATCTATATATAATATTATATATATCTGTCTGACTGCTCAGCTCACACAGCTTATAATTGTGGGGGAGACTGGGGAGCACTACTGCAGTGCCAGTTATAGGTTATAGCAGGAGCCAGGAGTACATAATATATTATATAGTGAGTGACCACCAGACACACAGTGCAGTTTATTTAATATATCCGTTCTCTGCCTGAAAAAAGCGATCCACACAGTGACTCAGTCAGTCACATACCATATCTGTGTGCACTGCTCAGGCTCAGGCCAGTGTGCTGCATCATCTATATATATTATATATCTGTCTGACTGCTCAGCTCACACAGCTTATAATTGTGGGGGAGACTGGGGAGCACTACTGCAGTGCCAGTTATAGGTTATAGCAGGAGCCAGGAGTACATATTATATTAAAATTAAACAGTGCACACTTTTGCTGCAGGAGTGCCACTGCCAGTGTGACTGACCAGTGACCTGACCACACTGACCACCAGTATAGTTAGTAGTATACTTATATTGTGATTGCCTGAAAAAGTTAAACACTCGTCGTGTGACTTCACTTGTGTGTTTTGTTTTTTTTTATTCTATAAAAATAAAACTCATTCTGCTGACAGACAGTGTCCAGCAGGTCCGTCATTATATAATATATAATATATACCTGTCCGGCTGCAGTAGTGATATATATATATTTTTTATATCATTTATCATCCAGTCGCAGCAGACACAGTACGGTAGTTCACGGCTGTGGCTACCTCTGTGTCTCTGCACTCGGCAGGCAGTCCGTCCATAATTGTAATACCACCTAACCGTGGATTTTTTTCATTCTTCTTTATACAGACATAGTTACATAGACATCTTCTCTTTATCAACCAGTCTATATTAGCTGCAGACACAGTACAGTACGGTAGTTCACGGCTGTGGCTACCTCTGTGTCTGCACTCGGCAGGCAGTCCGTCCATAATTGTATACCACCTAACCGTGGTTTTTTTTCATTCTTCTTTATACATACATAGTTACATAGACATCTTCTCTTTATCAACCAGTCTATATTAGCTGCAGACACAGTACAGTACGGTAGTTCACGGCTGTGGCTACCTCTGTGTCTGCACTCGGCAGGCAGTCCGTCCATAATTGTATACCACCTAACCGTGGATTTTTTTCAGTCTTCTTTATACATACATAGTTACATAGACATCTTCTCTTTATCAACCAGTCTATATTAGCTGCAGACACAGTACAGTACGGTAGTTCACGGCTGTGGCTACCTCTGTGTCAGCAGTCGGCAGGCAGTCCATAATTGTATACTAGTATCCATCTCCATTGTTTACCTGAGGTGCCTTTTAGTTGTGCCTATTAAAATATGGAGAACAAAAATGTTGAGGTTCCAAAATTAGGGAAAGATCAAGATCCACTTCCACCTCGTGCTGAAGCTGCTGCCACTAGTCATGGCCGACACGATGAAATGCCAGCAACGTCGTCTGCCAAGGCCGATGCCCAATGTCATAGTACAGAGCATGTCAAATCCAAAACACCAAATATCAGAAAAAAAAGGACTCCAAAACGTAAAATAAAATTGTCGGAGGAGAAGCGTAAACTTGCCAATATGCCATTTACCACACGGAGTGGCAAGGAACGGCTGAGGCCCTGGCCTATGTTCATGGCTAGTGGTTCAGCTTCACATGAGGATGGAAGCACTCAGCCTCTCGCTAGAAAAATGAAAAGACTCAAGCTGGCAAAAGCAGCACAGCAAAGAACTGTGCATTCTTCGAAATCCCAAATCCACAAGGAGAGTCCAATTGTGTCGGTTGCGATGCCTGACCTTCCCAACACTGGACGTGAAGAGCATGCGCCTTCCACCATTTGCACGTCCCCTGCAAGTGCTGGAAGGAGCACCCGCAGTCCAGTTCCTGATAGTCAGATTGAAGATGTCAGTGTTGAAGTACACCAGGATGAGGAGGATATGGGTGTTGCTGGCGCTGGGGAGGAAATTGACCAGGAGGATTCTGATGGTGAGGTGGTTTGTTTAAGTCAGGCACCCGGGGAGACACCTGTTGTCCGTGGGAGGAATATGGCCGTTGACATGCCAGGTGAAAATACCAAAAAAATCAGCTCTTCGGTGTGGAGGTATTTCACCAGAAATGCGGACAACAGGTGTCAAGCCGTGTGTTCCCTTTGTCAAGCTGTAATAAGTAGGGGTAAGGACGTTAACCACCTCGGAACATCCTCCCTTATACGTCACCTGCAGCGCATTCATAATAAGTCAGTGACAAGTTCAAAAACTTTGGGTGACAGCGGAAGCAGTCCACTGACCAGTAAATCCCTTCCTCTTGTAACCAAGCTCACGCAAACCACCCCACCAACTCCCTCAGTGTCAATTTCCTCCTTCCCCAGGAATGCCAATAGTCCTGCAGGCCATGTCACTGGCAATTCTGACGAGTCCTCTCCTGCCTGGGATTCCTCCGATGCATCCTTGCGTGTAACGCCTACTGCTGCTGGCGCTGCTGTTGTTGCCGCTGGGAGTCGATGGTCATCCCAGAGGGGAAGTCGTAAGCCCACTTGTACTACTTCCAGTAAGCAATTGACTGTTCAACAGTCCTTTGCGAGGAAGATGAAATATCACAGCAGTCATCCTACTGCAAAGCGGATAACTGAGGCCTTGGCATCCTGGGTGGTGAGAAACGTGGTTCCGGTATCCTTCATTACTGCAGAGCCAACTAGAGACTTGTTGGAGGTACTGTGTCCCCGGTACCAAATACCATCTAGGTTCCGTTTCTCTAGGCAGGCGATACCGAAAATGTACACAGACCTCAGAAAAAGAGTCACCAGTGTCCTAAAAAATGCAGCTGTACCCAATGTCCACTTAACCACGGACATGTGGACAAGTGGAGCAGGGCAGGGTCAGGACTATATGACTGTGACAGCCCACTGGGTAGATGTATGGACTCCCGCCGCAAGAACAGCAGCGGCGGCACCAGTAGCAGCATCTCGCAAACGCCAACTCTTTCCTAGGCAGGCTACGCTTTGTATCACCGGTTTCCAGAATACGCACACAGCTGAAAACCTCTTACGGCAACTGAGGAAGATCATCGCGGAATGGCTTACCCCAATTGGACTCTCCTGTGGATTTGTGGCATCGGACAATGCCAGCAATATTGTGTGTGCATTAAATATGGGCAAATTCCAGCACGTCCCATGTTTTGCACATACCTTGAATTTGGTGGTGCAGAATTTTTTAAAAAACGACAGGGGCGTGCAAGAGATGCTGTCGGTGGCCAGAAAAATTGCGGGACACTTTCGGCGTACAGGCACCACGTACAGAAGACTGGAGCACCACCAAAAACTACTGAACCTGCCCTGCCATCATCTGAAGCAAGAAGTGGTAACGAGGTGGAATTCAACCCTCTATATGCTTCAGAGGTTGGAGGAGCAGCAAAAGGCCATTCAAGCCTATACAATTGAGCATGATATAGGAGGTGGAATGCACCTGTCTCAAGTGCAGTGGAGAATGATTTCAACGTTGTGCAAGGTTCTGATGCCCTTTGAACTTGCCACACGTGAAGTCAGTTCAGACACTGCCAGCCTGAGTCAGGTCATTCCCCTCATCAGGCTTTTGCAGAAGAAGCTGGAGACATTGAAGGAGGAGCTAACACGGAGCGATTCCGCTAGGCATGTGGGACTTGTGGATGCAGCCCTTAATTCGCTTAACAAGGATTCACGGGTGGTCAATCTGTTGAAATCAGAGCACTACATTTTGGCCACCGTGCTCGATCCTAGATTTAAAGCCTACCTTGGATCTCTCTTTCCGGCAGACACAAGTCTGCTGGGGTTGAAAGACCTGCTGGTGACA
The DNA here is from genome assembly GCF_028390025.1 of Pseudophryne corroboree. Taxonomy (NCBI): domain Eukaryota; kingdom Metazoa; phylum Chordata; class Amphibia; order Anura; family Myobatrachidae; genus Pseudophryne; species Pseudophryne corroboree. The sequence continues at coordinate 53,921,733 of NC_086447.1, read as the reverse complement.
AAATTGTCAAGTCAAGCGGAACGCGACCTGTCAACATCTCCTCCTTCACATTCTCCCGCAACTGGGGGTGCGAGGAAAAGGCTCAGAATTCCGAGCCCACCCGCTGGCGGTGATGCAGGGCAGTCTGGAGCGACTGCTGATGCTGACATCTGGTCCGGACTGAAGGACCTGACAACGATTACGGACATGTCGTCTACTGTCACTGCATATGATTCTCTCAACATTGATAGAATGGTGGAGGATTATATGAGTGACCGCATCCAAGTAGGCACGTCACACAGTCCGTACTTATACTGGCAGGAAAAAGAGGCAATTTGGAGGCCCTTGCACAAACTGGCTTTATTCTACCTAAGTTGCCCTCCCACAAGTGTGTACTCCGAAAGAGTGTTTAGTGCCGCCGCTCACCTTGTCAGCAATCGGCGTACGAGGTTACATCCAGAAAATGTGGAGAAGATGATGTTCATTAAAATGAATTATAATCAATTCCTCCGCGGAGACATTGACCAGCAGCAATTGCCTCCACAAAGTACACAGGGAGCTGAGATGGTGGATTCCAGTGGGGACGAATTGATAATCTGTGAGGAGGGGGATGTACACGGTGATATATCGGAGGGTGAAGATGAGGTGGACATCTTGCCTCTGTAGAGCCAGTTTGTGCAAGGAGAGATTAATTGCTTCTTTTTTGGGGGGGGTCCAAACCAACCCGTCATATCAGTCACAGTCGTGTGGCAGACCCTGTCACTGAAATGATGGGTTGGTTAAAGTGTGCATGTCCTGTTTTGTTTATACAACATAAGGGTGGGTGGGAGGGCCCAAGGACAATTCCATCTTGCACCTCTTTTTTCTTTTCTTTTTCTTTGCATCATGTGCTGATTGGGGAGGGTTTTTTGGAAGGGACATCCTGCGTGACACTGCAGTGCCACTCCTAGATGGGCCCGGTGTTTGTGTCGGCCACTAGGGTCGCTAATCTTACTCACACAGTCAGCTACCTCATTGCGCCTCTTTTTTTCTTTGCGTCATGTGCTGTTTGGGGAGGGTTTTTTGGAAGGGACATCCTGCGTGACACTGCAGTGCCACTCCTAGATGGGCCCGGTGTTTGTGTCGGCCACTAGGGTCGCTAATCTTACTCACACAGTCAGCTACCTCATTGCGCCTCTTTTTTTCTTTGCGTCATGTGCTGTTTGGGGAGGGTTTTTTGGAAGGGCCATCCTGCGTGACACTGCAGTGCCACTCCTAGATGGGCCCGGTGTTTGTGTCGGCCACTAGGGTCGCTAATCTTACTCACACAGCTACCTCATTGCGCCTCTTTTTTTCTTTGCGTCATGTGCTGTTTGGGGAGGGTTTTTTGGAAGGGACATCCTGCGTGACACTGCAGTGCCACTCCTAGATGGGCCCGGTGTTTGTGTCGGCCACTAGGGTCGCTTATCTTACTCACACAGCGACCTCGGTGCAAATTTTAGGACTAAAAATAATATTGTGAGGTGTGAGGTATTCAGAATAGACTGAAAATGAGTGTAAATTATGGTTTTTGAGGTTAATAATACTTTGGGATCAAAATGACCCCCAAATTCTATGATTTAAGCTGTTTTTTAGTGTTTTTTGAAAAAAACACCCGAATCCAAAACACACCCGAATCCGACAAAAAAAATTCGGTGAGGTTTTGCCAAAACGCGTTCGAACCCAAAACACGGCCGCGGAACCGAACCCAAAACCAAAACACAAAACCCGAAAAATTTCAGGCGCTCATCTCTAGGAGTTAGGGAAAGGTTGTGCAGGAGCAGTAGGGGAGTTAGGGAAAGGTTGTGCAGGAGCAGTAGGGGAGTTAGGGAAAGGTTGTGCAGGGGCAGTAGGGGAGTTAGGGAAAGGTTGTGCAGGGGCAGTAGGGGAATTAGGGAAATGTTGTGCAGGGGCAGTAGGGGAATTAGGGAAATGTTGTGCAGGGGCAGTAGGGGAGTTAGGGAAAGGTTGTGCAGGGGCAGTAGGGGAGTTAGGGAAAGGTTGTGCAGGGGCAGTAGGGGAGTTAGGGAAATGTTGTGCAGGGGCAGTAGGGGAGTTAGGGAAAGGTTGTGCAGGGGCAGTAGGGGAGGTAGGGAAATGTTGTGCAGGGGCAGTAGGGGAGTTAGGGAAATGTTGTGCAGGGGCAGTAGGGGAATTAGGGAAATGTTGTGCAGGGGCAGTAGGGGAATTAGGGAAATGTTGTGCAGGGGCAGTAGGGGAGGTAGGGAAAGGTTGTGCAGGGGCAGTAGGGGAGTTAGGGAAAGGTTGTGCAGGAGCAGTAGGGGAGTTAGGGAAAGGTTGTGCAGGGGCAGTAGGGGAGTTAGGGAAAGGTTGTGCAGGGGCAGTAGGGGAGTTAGGGAAAGGTTGTGCAGGAGCAGTAGGGGAGTTAGGGAAAGGTTGTGCAGGGGCAGTAGGGGAGTTAGGGAAAGGTTGTGCAGGGGCAGTAGGGGAGTTAGGGAAAGGTTGTGCAGGAGCAGTAGGGGAGTTAGGGAAAGGTTGTGCAGGGGCAGTAGGGGAGTTAGGGAAAGGTTGTGCAGGGGCAGTAGGGGAGTTAGGGAAAGGTTGTGCAGGGGCAGTAGGGCAGTTAGGGAAAGGTTGTGCAGGGGCAGTAGGGGAGTTAGGGAAAGGTTGTGCAGGAGCAGTATTGGAGTTAGGAAAAGGTTGTGCAGGGGCAGTAGGGGAGTTAGGGAAAGGTTGTGCAGGGGCAGTAGGGGAGTTAGGGAAAGGTTGTGCAGGAGCAGTAGGGGAGTTAGGGAAAGGTTGTGCAGGGGCAGTAGGGGAGTTAGGGAAAGGTTGTGCAGGAGCAGTAGGGGAGTTAGGGAAAGGTTGTGCAGGGGCAGTAGGGGAGTTAGGGAAAGGTTGTGCAGGAGCAGTAGGGGAGTTAGGGAAAGGTTGTGCAGGAGCAGTAGGGGAGTTAGGGAAAGGTTGTGCAGGGGCAGTAGGGGAGTTAGGGAAAGGTTGTGCAGGGGCAGTAGGGGAGTTAGGGAAATGTTGTGCAGGGGCAGTAGGGGAATTAGGGAAATGTTGTGCAGGGGCAGTAGGGGAATTAGGGAAATGTTGTGCAGGGGCAGTAGGGGAGGTAGGGAAAGGTTGTGCAGGGGCAGTAGGGGAGTTAGGGAAAGGTTGTGCAGGAGCAGTAGGGGAGTTAGGGAAAGGTTGTGCAGGGGCAGTAGGGGAGTTAGGGAAAGGTTGTGCAGGAGCAGTAGGGGAGTTAGGGAAAGGTTGTGCAGGAGCAGTAGGGGAATTAGGGAAATGTTGTGCAGGGGCAGTAGGGGAGTTAGGGAAAGGTTGTGCAGGGGCAGTAGGGGAATTAGGGAAATGTTGTGCAGGGGCAGTAGGGGAGGTAGGGAAAGGTTGTGCAGGGGCAGTAGGGGAGGTAGGGAAAGGTTGTGCAGGGGCAGTAGGGGAGGTAGGGAAAGGTTGTGCAGGGGCAGTAGGGGAGTTAGGGAAAGGTTGTGCAGGGGCAGTAGGGGAGTTAGGGAAAGGTTGAGCAGGAGCAGTAGGGGAGTTAGGGAAAGGTTGTGCAGGAGCAGTAGGGGAGTTAGGGAAAGGTTGTGCAGGAGCAGTAGGGGAGTTAGGGAAAGGTTGTGCAGGAGCAGTAGGGGAGTTAGGGAAAGGTTGTGCAGGGGCAGTAGGGGAGGTAGGGAAAGGTTGTGCAGGGGCAGTAGGGGAGTTAGGGAAAGGTTGTGCAGGGGCAGTAGGGGATTTAGGGAAAGGTTGTGCAGGAGCAGTAGGGGAGTTAGGGAAAGGTTGTGCAGGAGCAGTAGGGAAGTTAGGGAAAGGTTGTGCAGAGGCAGTAGGGGAGGTAGGGAAATGTTGTGCAGGGGCAGTAGGGGAGTTAGGGAAATGTTGTGCAGGAGCAGTAGGGGAGTTAGGGAAATGTTGTGCAGGAGCAGTAGGGGAGGTAGGGAAAGGTTGTGCAGGGGCAGTAGGGGAGTTAGAGAAAGGTTGTGCAGGGGCAGTAGGGGAGTTAGGGAAAGGTTGTGCAGGGGCAATAGGGGTGGTAGGGAAAGGTTGTGCAGGGGCAGTAGGGGAGTTAGGGAAAGGTTGTGCAGGGGCAGTAGGGGAGTTAGGGAAAGGTTGTGCAGGGGCAGTAGGGGAGTTAGGGAAATGTTGTGCAGGGGCAATAGGGGAGTTAGGGAAAGGTTGTGCAGGGGCAGTAGGGGAGTTAGGGAAAGGTTGTGTAGGGGCAGTAGGGGAGGTAGGGAAAGGTTGTGCAGGGGCAGTAGGGGAGTTAGGGAAAGGTTGTGCAGGGGCAGTAGGGGAGGTAGGGAAAGGTTGTGCAGGGGCAGTAGGGGAGTTAGGGAAAGGTTGTGCAGGGGCAGTAGGGGAGTTAGAGAAAGGTTGTGCAGGGGCAGTAGGGGAGTTAGGGAAAGGTTGTGCAGGGGCAGTAGGGGAGGTAGGGAAAGGTTGTGCAGGGGCAGTAGGGGAGTTAGGGAAAGGTTGTGCAGGGGCAGTAGGGGAGGTAGGGAAAGGTTGTGCAGGGGCAGTAGGGGAGTTAGGGAAAGGTTGTGCAGGGGCAGTAGGGGAGGTAGGGAAAGGTTGTGCAGGGGCAGTAGGGGAGTTAGGGAAAGGTTGTGCAGGGGCAGTAGGGGAGTTAGAGAAATGTTGTGCAGGAGCAGTAGGGGAGTTAGAGAAATGTTGTGCAGGAGCAGTAGGGGAGTTAGAGAAAGGTTGTGCAGGGGCAGTAGGGGAGTTAGGGAAAGGTTGTGCAGGGGCAGTAGGGGAGGTAGGGAAAGGTTGTGCAGGGGCAGTAGGGGAGTTAGGGAAAGGTTGTGCAGGGGCTGTAGGGGAGTTAGGGAAAGGTTGTGCAGGGGCAGTAGGGGAGTTAGGGAAAGGTTGTGCAGGGGCAGTAGGGGAGTTATGGAAAGGTTGTGCAGGGGCAGTAGGGGAGTTAGGGAAAGGTTGTGCAGGGGCAGTAGGGGAGTTAGGGAAAGGTTGTGCAGGGGCAGTAGGGGAATTAGGGAAATGTTGTGCAGGGGCAGTAGGGGAATTAGGGAAAGGTTGTGCAGGGGCAGTAGGGGAGTTAGGGAAAGGTTGTGCAGGGGCAGTAGGGGAGTTAGGGAAAGGTTGTGCAGGGGCAGTAGGGGAGTTAGGGAAATGTTATGCAGGGGCAGTAGGGGAGTTAGGGAAAGGTTGTGCAGGGGCAGTAGGGGAGGTAGGGAAAGGTTGTGCAGGGGCAGTAGGGGAGTTAGGGAAATGTTGTGCAGGGGCAGTAGGGGAATTAGGGAAATGTTGTGCAGGGGCAGTAGGGGAATTAGGGAAATGTTGTGCAGGGGCAGTAGGGGAGTTAGGGAAAGGTTGTGCAGGGGCAGTAGGGGAGTTAGGGAAAGGTTGTGCAGGGGCAGTAGGGGAGTTAGGGAAAGGTTGTGCAGGAGCAGTAGGGGAGTTAGGGAAAGGTTGTGCAGGAGCAGTAGGGGAGTTAGGGAAAGGTTGTGCAGGGGCAGTAGGGGAGTTAGGGAAAGGTTGTGCAGGGGCAGTAGGGGAATTAGGGAAATGTTGTGCAGGGGCAGTAGGGGAATTAGGGAAATGTTGTGCAGGGGCAGTAGGGGAGTTAGGGAAAGGTTGTGCAGGGGCAGTAGGGGAGTTAGGGAAAGGTTGTGCAGGGGCAGTAGGGGAGTTAGGGAAATGTTGTGCAGGGGCAGTAGGGGAGTTAGGGAAAGGTTGTGCAGAGGCAGTAGGGGAGGCAGGGAAAGGTTGTGCAGGGGCAGTAGGGGAGTTAGGGAAATGTTGTGCAGGGGCGGTAGGGGAATTAGGGAAATGTTGTGCAGGGGCAGTAGGGGAATTAGGGAAATGTTGTGCAGGGGCAGTAGGGGAGGTAGGGAAAGGTTGTGCAGGGGCAGTAGGGGAGTTAGGGAAAGGTTGTGCAGGAGCAGTAGGGGAGTTAGGGAAAGGTTGTGCAGGGGCAGTAGGGGAGTTAGGGAAAGGTTGTGCAGGGGCAGTAGGGGAGTTAGGGAAAGGTTGTGCAGGAGCAGTAGGGGAGTTAGGGAAAGGTTGTGCAGGGGCAGTAGGGGAGTTAGGGAAAGGTTGTGCAGGGGCAGTAGGGGAGTTAGGGAAAGGTTGTGCAGGAGCAGTAGGGGAGTTAGGGAAAGGTTGTGCAGGGGCAGTAGGGGAGTTAGGGAAAGGTTGTGCAGGGGCAGTAGGGGAGTTAGGGAAAGGTTGTGCAGGGGCAGTAGGGAAAGGTTGTGCAGGGGCAGTAGGGGAGTTAGGGAAAGGTTGTGCAGGAGCAGTAGGGGAGTTAGGAAAAGGTTGTGCAGGGGCAGTAGGGGAGTTAGGGAAAGGTTGTGCAGGGGCAGTAGGGGAGTTAGGGAAAGGTTGTGCAGGAGCAGTAGGGGAGTTAGGGAAAGGTTGTGCAGGGGCAGTAGGGGAGTTAGGGAAAGGTTGTGCAGGGGCAGTAGGGGAGTTAGGGAAAGGTTGTGCAGGAGCAGTAGGGGAGTTAGGGAAAGGTTGTGCAGGAGCAGTAGGGGAATTAGGGAAATGTTGTGCAGGGGCAGTAGGGGAGTTAGGGAAAGGTTGTGCAGGAGCAGTAGGGGAATTAGGGAAATGTTGTGCAGGGGCAGTAGGGGAGGTAGGGAAAGGTTGTGCAGGGGCAGTAGGGGAGGTAGGGAAAGGTTGTGCAGGGGCAGTAGGGGAGTTAGGGAAGGGTTGTGCAGGGGCAGTAGGGGAGTTAGGGAAAGGTTGTGCAGGAGCAGTAGGGGAGTTAGGGAAAGGTTGTGCAGGAGCAGTAGGGGAGTTAGGGAAAGGTTGTGCAGGAGCAGTAGGGGAGTTAGGGAAAGGTTGTGCAGGAGCAGTAGGGGAGTTAGGGAAAGGTTGTGCAGGGGCAGTAGGGGAGGTAGGGAAAGGTTGTGCAGGGGCAGTAGGGGAGTTAGGGAAAGGTTGTGCAGGGGCAGTAGGGGATTTAGGGAAAGGTTGAGCAGGAGCAGTAGGGGAGTTAGGGAAAGGTTGTGCAGGAGCAGTAGGGAAGTTAGGGAAAGGTTGTGCAGAGGCAGTAGGGGAGGTAGGGAAATGTTGTGCAGGGGCAGTAGGGGAGTTAGGGAAATGTTGTGCAGGAGCAGTAGGGGAGTTAGGGAAATGTTGTGCAGGAGCAGTAGGGAAGTTAGGGAAAGGTTGTGCAGAGGCAGTAGGGGAGGTAGGGAAAGGTTGTGCAGGGGCAGTAGGGGAGTTAGGGAAAGGTTGTGCAGGGGCAGTAGGGGAGTTAGGGAAAGGTTGTGCAGGGGCAGTAGGGGAGGTAGGGAAAGGTTGTGCAGGGGCAGTAGGGGAGTTAGGGAAAGGTTGTGCAGGGGCAGTAGGGGAGTTAGGGAAAGGTTGTGCAGGAGCAGTAGGGAGGTAGGGAAAGGATGTGCAGGAGCAGTAGGGGAGTTAGGGAAAGGTTGTGCAGGAGCAGTAGGGGAGGTAGGGAAAGGTTGTGCAGGGGTAGTAGGGGAGTTAGGGAAAGGTTGTGCAGGAGCAGCAGGGGAGGTAGGGAAATGTTGTGCAGGGGCAGTAGGGGAGTTAGGGAAATATTGTGCAGGAGCAGTAGGGGAGTTAGGGAAAGGTTGTGCAGGAGCAGTAGGGGAGTTAGGGAAAGGTTGTGCAGGAGCAGTAGGGGAGTTAGGGAAAGGTTGTGCAGGGGCAGTAGGGGAGTTAGGGAAAGGTTGTGCAGGAGCAGTAGGGGAGTTAGGGAAAGGTTGTGCAGGGGCAGTAGGGGAGTTAGGGAAAGGTTGTGCAGGGGCAGTAGGGGAGTTAGGGAAAGGTTGTGCAGGAGCAGTAGGGGAGTTAGGGAAAGGTTGTGCAGGAGCAGTAGAGAAGTTAGGGAAAGGTTGTGCAGGGGCAGTAGGGGAGGTAGGGAAATGTTGTGCAGGGGCAGTAGGGGAGTTAGGGAAATGTTGTGCAGGAGCAGTAGGGGAGTTAGGGAAATGTTGTGCAGGAGCAGTAGGGGAGTTAGGGAAAGGTTGTGCAGAGGCAGTAGGGGAGGTAGGGAAAGGTTGTGCAGGGGCAGTAGGGGAGTTAGGGAAAGGTTGTGCAGAGGCAGTAGGGGAGTTAGGGAAAGGTTGTGCAGGGGCAGTAGGGGAGGTAGGGAAAGGTTGTGCAGGGGCAGTAGGGGAGTTAGGGAAAGGTTGTGCAGGGGCAGTAGGGGAGTTAGGCAAAGGTTGTGCAGGAGCAGTAGGGGAGGTAGGGAAAGGTTGTGCAGGAGCAGTAGGGGAGTTAGGGAAAGGTTGTGCAGGAGCAGTAGGGGAGGTAGGGAAAGGTTGTGCAGGGGTAGTAGGGGAGTTAGGGAAAGGTTGTGCAGGAGCAGCAGGGGAGGTAGGGAAATGTTGTGCAGGGGCAGTAGGGGAGTTAGGGAAATGTTGTGCAGGAGCAGTAGGGGAGTTAGGGAAAGGTTGTGCAGGGGCAGTAGGGGAGTTAGGGAAAGGTTGTGCAGGAGCAGTAGGGAGGTAGGGAAAGGATGTGCAGGAGCAGTAGGGGAGTTAGGGAAAGGTTGTGCAGGGGCAGTAGGGGAGGTAGGGAAAGGTTGTGCAGGGGCAGTAGGGGAGTTAGGGAAAGGTTGTGCAGGGGCAGTAGGGGATTTAGGGAAAGGTTGAGCAGGAGCAGTAGGGGAGTTAGGGAAAGGTTGTGCAGGAGCAGTAGGGAAGTTAGGGAAAGGTTGTGCAGAGGCAGTAGGGGAGGTAGGGAAATGTTGTGCAGGGGCAGTAGGGGAGTTAGGGAAATGTTGTGCAGGAGCAGTAGGGGAGTTAGGGAAATGTTGTGCAGGAGCAGTAGGGAAGTTAGGGAAAGGTTGTGCAGAGGCAGTAGGGGAGGTAGGGAAAGGTTGTGCAGGGGCAGTAGGGGAGTTAGGGAAAGGTTGTGCAGGGGCAGTAGGGGAGTTAGGGAAAGGTTGTGCAGGGGCAGTAGGGGAGGTAGGGAAAGGTTGTGCAGGGGCAGTAGGGGAGTTAGGGAAAGGTTGTGCAGGGGCAGTAGGGGAGTTAGGGAAAGGTTGTGCAGGAGCAGTAGGGAGGTAGGGAAAGGTTGTGCAGGAGCAGTAGGGGAGTTAGGGAAAGGTTGTGCAGGAGCAGTAGGGGAATTAGGGAAATGTTGTGCAGGGGCAGTAGGGGAGTTAGGGAAAGGTTGTGCAGGAGCAGTAGGGGAATTAGGGAAATGTTGTGCAGGGGCAGTAGGGGAGGTAGGGAAAGGTTGTGCAGGGGCAGTAGGGGAGGTAGGGAAAGGTTGTGCAGGGGCAGTAGTGGAGTTAGGGAAGGGTTGTGCAGGGGCAGTAGGGGAGTTAGGGAAAGGTTGTGCAGGAGCAGTAGGGGAGTTAGGGAAAGGTTGTGCAGGAGCAGTAGGGGAGTTAGGGAAAGGTTGTGCAGGAGCAGTAGGGGAGTTAGGGAAAGGTTGTGCAGGAGCAGTAGGGGAGTTAGGGAAAGGTTGTGCAGGGGCAGTAGGGGAGGTAGGGAAAGGTTGTGCAGGGGCAGTAGGGGAGTTAGGGAAAGGTTGTGCAGGGGCAGTAGGGGATTTAGGGAAAGGTTGTGCAGGAGCAGTAGGGAAGTTAGGGAAAGGTTGTGCAGAGGCAGTAGGGGAGGTAGGGAAATGTTGTGCAGGGGCAGTAGGGGAGTTAGGGAAATGTTGTGCAGGAGCAGTAGGGGAGTTAGGGAAAGGTTGTGCAGGGGCAGTAGGGAAGTTAGGGAAAGGTTGTGCAGAGGCAGTAGGGGAGGTAGGGAAAGGTTGTGCAGGGGCAGTAGGGGAGTTAGGGAAAGGTTGTGCAGGGGCAGTAGGGAAGTTAGGGAAAGGTTGTGCAGAGGCAGTAGGGGAGGTAGGGAAAGGTTGTGCAGGGGCAGTAGGGGAGTTAGGGAAAGGTTGTGCAGGGGCAGTAGGGGAGTTAGGGAAAGGTTGTGCAGGGGCAGTAGGGGAGGTAGGGAAAGGTTGTGCAGGGGCAGTAGGGGAGTTAGGGAAAGGTTGTGCAGGGGCAGTAGGGGAGTTAGGGAAAGGTTGTGCAGGAGCAGTAGGGAGGTAGGGAAAGGATGTGCAGGAGCAGTAGGGGAGTTAGGGAAAGGTTGTGCAGGAGCAGTAGGGGAGGTAGGGAAAGGTTGTGCAGGGGTAGTAGGGGAGTTAGGGAAAGGTTGTGCAGGAGCAGCAGGGGAGGTAGGGAAATGTTGTGCAGGAGCAGTAGGGGAGTTAGGGAAATATTGTGCAGGAGCAGTAGGGGAGTTAGGGAAAGGTTGTGCAGGAGCAGTAGGGGAGTTAGGGAAAGGTTGTGCAGGAGCAGTAGGGGAGTTAGGGAAAGGTTGTGCAGGAGCAGTAGGGGAGTTAGGGAAAGGTTGTGCAGGAGCAGTAGGGGAGTTAGGGAAAGGTTGTGCAGGGGCAGTAGGGGAGTTAGGGAAAGGTTGTGCAGGGGCAGTAGGGGAGTTAGGGAAAGGTTGTGCAGGAGCAGTAGGGGAGTTAGGGAAAGGTTGTGCAGGAGCAGTAGAGAAGTTAGGGAAAGGTTGTGCAGGGGCAGTAGGGGAGGTAGGGAAATGTTGTGCAGGGGCAGTAGGGGAGTTAGGGAAATGTTGTGCAGGAGCAGTAGGGGAGTTAGGGAAATGTTGTGCAGGAGCAGTAGGGGAGTTAGGGAAAGGTTGTGCAGAGGCAGTAGGGGAGGTAGGGAAAGGTTGTGCAGGGGCAGTAGGGGAGTTAGGGAAAGGTTGTGCAGGGGCAGTAGGGGAGTTAGGGAAAGGTTGTGCAGGGGCAGTAGGGGAGTTAGGGAAAGGTTGTGCAGGGGCAGTAGGGGAGGTAGGGAAAGGTTGTGCAGGGGCAGTAGGGGAGTTAGGGAAAGGTTGTGCAGGGGCAGTAGGGGAGTTAGGGAAAGGTTGTGCAGGAGCAGTAGGGGAGGTAGGGAAAGGTTGTGCAGGAGCAGTAGGGGAGTTAGGGAAAGGTTGTGCAGGAGCAGTAGGGGAGGTAGGGAAAGGTTGTGCAGGGGTAGTAGGGGAGTTAGGGAAAGGTTGTGCAGGGGCAGTAGGGGAGTTAGGGAAATGTTGTGCAGGAGCAGTAGGGGAGTTAGGGAAAGGTTGTGCAGGAGCAGTAGGGGAGTTAGGGAAAGGTTGTGCAGGGGCAGTAGGGGAGTTAGGGAAAGGTTGTGCAGGGGCAGTAGGGGAGTTAGGGAAAGGTTGTGCAGGGGCAGTAGGGGAGTTAGGGAAAGGTTGTGCAGGGGCAGTAGGGGAGGTAGGGAAAGGTTGTGCAGGGGCAGTAGGGGAGTTAGGGAAATGTTGTGCAGGAGCAGTAGGGGAGTTAGGGGAAGGTTGTGCAGGAGCAGTAGGGGAGTTAGGGAAAGGTTGTGCAGGAGCAGTAGGGGAGGTAGGGAAAGGTTGTGCAGGAGCAGTAGGGGAGTTAGGGAAAGGTTGTGCAGGGGCAGTAGGGGAGGTAGGGAAAGGTTGTGCAGGGGCAGTAGGGGAGTTAGGGAAAGGTTGTGCAGGGGCAGTAGGGGAGGTAGGGAAAGGTTGTGCAGGAGCAGTAGGGGAATTAGGGAAAGGTTGTGCAGGGGCAGTAGGGGAATTAGGTAAATGTTGTACAGGAGCAGTAGGGGAGTTAGGGAAAGGTTGTGCAGGAGCAGTAGGGGAGGTAGGGAAAGGTTGTGCAGGGGCAGCAGGGGAGTTAGGGAAAGGTTGTGCAGGGGCAGTAGGGGAGGTAGGGAAAGGTTGTGCAGGAGCAGTAGGGGAATTAGGGAAAGGTTGTGCAGGGGCAGTAGGGGAATTAGGTAAATGTTGTACAGGAGCAGTAGGGGAGGTAGGGAAAGGTTGTGCAGGGGCAGCAGGGGAGGTAGGGAAAGGTTGTGCAGGGGCAGTAGGGGAGTTAGGGAAAGGTTGTGCAGGGGCAGTAGGGGATTTAGGGAAAGGTTGTGCAGGAGCAGTAGGGGAGTTAGGGAAAGGTTGTGCAGGAGCAGTAGGGAAGTTAGGGAAAGGTTGTGCAGAGGCAGTAGGGGAGGTAGGGAAATGTTGTGCAGGGGCAGTAGGGGAGTTAGGGAAATGTTGTGCAGGAGCAGTAGGGGAGTTAGGGAAATGTTGTGCAGGAGCAGTAGGGGAGGTAGGGAAAGGTTGTGCAGGGGCAGTAGGGGAGTTAGAGAAAGGTTGTGCAGGGGCAGTAGGGGAGTTAGGGAAAGGTTGTGCAGGGGCAATAGGGGAGGTAGGGAAAGGTTGTGCAGGGGCAGTAGGGGAGTTAGGGAAAGGTTGTGCAGGGGCAGTAGGGGAGTTAGGGAAAGGTTGTGCAGGGGCAGTAGGGGAGTTAGGGAAATGTTGTGCAGGGGCAATAGGGGAGTTAGGGAAAGGTTGTGCAGGGGCAGTAGGGGAGTTAGGGAAAGGTTGTGTAGGGGCAGTAGGGGAGGTAGGGAAAGGTTGTGCAGGGGCAGTAGGGGAGTTAGGGAAAGGTTGTGCAGGGGCAGTAGGGGAGTTAGGGAAAGGTTGTGCAGGGGCAGTAGGGGAGGTAGGGAAAGGTTGTGCAGGGGCAGTAGGGGAGTTAGGGAAAGGTTGTGCAGGGGCAGTAGGGGAGTTAGAGAAAGGTTGTGCAGGGGCAGTAGGGGAGTTAGGGAAAGGTTGTGCAGGGGCAGTAGGGGAGGTAGGGAAAGGTTGTGCAGGGGCAGTAGGGGAGTTAGGGAAAGGTTGTGCAGGGGCAGTAGGGGAGGTAGGGAAAGGTTGTGCAGGGGCAGTAGGGGAGTTAGGGAAAGGTTGTGCAGGGGCAGTAGGGGAGGTAGGGAAAGGTTGTGCAGGGGCAGTAGGGGAGTTAGGGAAAGGTTGTGCAGGGGCAGTAGGGGAGTTAGAGAAATGTTGTGCAGGAGCAGTAGGGGAGTTAGAGAAATGTTGTGCAGGAGCAGTAGGGGAGTTAGAGAAAGGTTGTGCAGGGGCAGTAGGGGAGTTAGGGAAAGGTTGTGCAGGGGCAGTAGGGGAGGTAGGGAAAGGTTGTGCAGGGGCAGTAGGGGAGTTAGGGAAAGGTTGTGCAGGGGCTGTAGGGGAGTTAGGGAAAGGTTGTGCAGGGGCAGTAGGGGAGTTAGGGAAAGGTTGTGCAGGGGCAGTAGGGGAGTTATGGAAAGGTTGTGCAGGGGCAGTAGGGGAGTTAGGGAAAGGTTGTGCAGGGGCAGTAGGGGAGTTAGGGAAAGGTTGTGCAGGGGCAGTAGGGGAATTAGGGAAATGTTGTGCAGGGGCAGTAGGGGAATTAGGGAAAGGTTGTGCAGGGGCAGTAGGGGAGTTAGGGAAAGGTTGTGCAGGGGCAGTAGGGGAGTTAGGGAAAGGTTGTGCAGGGGCAGTAGGGGAGTTAGGGAAATGTTATGCAGGGGCAGTAGGGGAGTTAGGGAAAGGTTGTGCAGGGGCAGTAGGGGAGGTAGGGAAAGGTTGTGCAGGGGCAGTAGGGGAGTTAGGGAAATGTTGTGCAGGGGCAGTAGGGGAATTAGGGAAATGTTGTGCAGGGGCAGTAGGGGAATTAGGGAAATGTTGTGCAGGGGCAGTAGGGGAGTTAGGGAAAGGTTGTGCAGGGGCAGTAGGGGAGTTAGGGAAAGGTTGTGCAGGGGCAGTAGGGGAGTTAGGGAAAGGTTGTGCAGGAGCAGTAGGGGAGTTAGGGAAAGGTTGTGCAGGAGCAGTAGGGGAGTTAGGGAAAGGTTGTGCAGGGGCAGTAGGGGAGTTAGGGAAAGGTTGTGCAGGGGCAGTAGGGGAATTAGGGAAATGTTGTGCAGGGGCAGTAGGGGAATTAGGGAAATGTTGTGCAGGGGCAGTAGGGGAGTTAGGGAAAGGTTGTGCAGGGGCAGTAGGGGAGTTAGGGAAAGGTTGTGCAGGGGCAGTAGGGGAGTTAGGGAAATGTTGTGCAGGGGCAGTAGGGGAGTTAGGGAAAGGTTGTGCAGAGGCAGTAGGGGAGGCAGGGAAAGGTTGTGCAGGGGCAGTAGGGGAGTTAGGGAAATGTTGTGCAGGGGCGGTAGGGGAATTAGGGAAATGTTGTGCAGGGGCAGTAGGGGAATTAGGGAAATGTTGTGCAGGGGCAGTAGGGGAGGTAGGGAAAGGTTGTGCAGGGGCAGTAGGGGAGTTAGGGAAAGGTTGTGCAGGAGCAGTAGGGGAGTTAGGGAAAGGTTGTGCAGGGGCAGTAGGGGAGTTAGGGAAAGGTTGTGCAGGGGCAGTAGGGGAGTTAGGGAAAGGTTGTGCAGGAGCAGTAGGGGAGTTAGGGAAAGGTTGTGCAGGGGCAGTAGGGGAGTTAGGGAAAGGTTGTGCAGGGGCAGTAGGGGAGTTAGGGAAAGGTTGTGCAGGAGCAGTAGGGGAGTTAGGGAAAGGTTGTGCAGGGGCAGTAGGGGAGTTAGGGAAAGGTTGTGCAGGGGCAGTAGGGGAGTTAGGGAAAGGTTGTGCAGGGGCAGTAGGGAAAGGTTGTGCAGGGGCAGTAGGGGAGTTAGGGAAAGGTTGTGCAGGAGCAGTAGGGGAGTTAGGAAAAGGTTGTGCAGGGGCAGTAGGGGAGTTAGGGAAAGGTTGTGCAGGGGCAGTAGGGGAGTTAGGGAAAGGTTGTGCAGGAGCAGTAGGGGAGTTAGGGAAAGGTTGTGCAGGGGCAGTAGGGGAGTTAGGGAAAGGTTGTGCAGGGGCAGTAGGGGAGTTAGGGAAAGGATGTGCAGGAGCAGTAGGGGAGTTAGGGAAAGGTTGTGCAGGAGCAGTAGGGGAATTAGGGAAATGTTGTGCAGGGGCAGTAGGGGAGTTAGGGAAAGGTTGTGCAGGAGCAGTAGGGGAATTAGGGAAATGTTGTGCAGGGGCAGTAGGGGAGGTAGGGAAAGGTTGTGCAGGGGCAGTAGGGGAGGTAGGGAAAGGTTGTGCAGGGGCAGTAGGGGAGTTAGGGAAGGGTTGTGCAGGGGCAGTAGGGGAGTTAGGGAAAGGTTGTGCAGGAGCAGTAGGGGAGTTAGGGAAAGGTTGTGCAGGAGCAGTAGGGGAGTTAGGGAAAGGTTGTGCAGGAGCAGTAGGGGAGTTAGGGAAAGGTTGTGCAGGAGCAGTAGGGGAGTTAGGGAAAGGTTGTGCAGGGGCAGTAGGGGAGGTAGGGAAAGGTTGTGCAGGGGCAGTAGGGGAGTTAGGGAAAGGTTGTGCAGGGGCAGTAGGGGATTTAGGGAAAGGTTGAGCAGGAGCAGT
Organism: Pseudophryne corroboree; assembly: GCF_028390025.1. Taxonomy (NCBI): domain Eukaryota; kingdom Metazoa; phylum Chordata; class Amphibia; order Anura; family Myobatrachidae; genus Pseudophryne; species Pseudophryne corroboree. The sequence goes on along the minus strand of NC_086447.1, from coordinate 53,906,674 downwards.
AGGGGAGTTAGGGAAAGGTTGTGCAGGAGCAGTAGGGAAGTTAGGGAAAGGTTGTGCAGAGGCAGTAGGGGAGGTAGGGAAATGTTGTGCAGGGGCAGTAGGGGAGTTAGGGAAATGTTGTGCAGGAGCAGTAGGGGAGTTAGGGAAATGTTGTGCAGGAGCAGTAGGGAAGTTAGGGAAAGGTTGTGCAGAGGCAGTAGGGGAGGTAGGGAAAGGTTGTGCAGGGGCAGTAGGGGAGTTAGGGAAAGGTTGTGCAGGGGCAGTAGGGGAGTTAGGGAAAGGTTGTGCAGGGGCAGTAGGGGAGGTAGGGAAAGGTTGTGCAGGGGCAGTAGGGGAGTTAGGGAAAGGTTGTGCAGGGGCAGTAGGGGAGTTAGGGAAAGGTTGTGCAGGAGCAGTAGGGAGGTAGGGAAAGGATGTGCAGGAGCAGTAGGGGAGTTAGGGAAAGGTTGTGCAGGAGCAGTAGGGGAGGTAGGGAAAGGTTGTGCAGGGGTAGTAGGGGAGTTAGGGAAAGGTTGTGCAGGAGCAGCAGGGGAGGTAGGGAAATGTTGTGCAGGGGCAGTAGGGGAGTTAGGGAAATATTGTGCAGGAGCAGTAGGGGAGTTAGGGAAAGGTTGTGCAGGAGCAGTAGGGGAGTTAGGGAAAGGTTGTGCAGGAGCAGTAGGGGAGTTAGGGAAAGGTTGTGCAGGGGCAGTAGGGGAGTTAGGGAAAGGTTGTGCAGGAGCAGTAGGGGAGTTAGGGAAAGGTTGTGCAGGGGCAGTAGGGGAGTTAGGGAAAGGTTGTGCAGGGGCAGTAGGGGAGTTAGGGAAAGGTTGTGCAGGAGCAGTAGGGGAGTTAGGGAAAGGTTGTGCAGGAGCAGTAGAGAAGTTAGGGAAAGGTTGTGCAGGGGCAGTAGGGGAGGTAGGGAAATGTTGTGCAGGGGCAGTAGGGGAGTTAGGGAAATGTTGTGCAGGAGCAGTAGGGGAGTTAGGGAAATGTTGTGCAGGAGCAGTAGGGGAGTTAGGGAAAGGTTGTGCAGAGGCAGTAGGGGAGGTAGGGAAAGGTTGTGCAGGGGCAGTAGGGGAGTTAGGGAAAGGTTGTGCAGAGGCAGTAGGGGAGTTAGGGAAAGGTTGTGCAGGGGCAGTAGGGGAGTTAGGGAAAGGTTGTGCAGGAGCAGTAGGGGAGGTAGGGAAAGGTTGTGCAGGAGCAGTAGGGGAGTTAGGGAAAGGTTGTGCAGGAGCAGTAGGGGAGGTAGGGAAAGGTTGTGCAGGGGTAGCAGGGGAGTTAGGGAAAGGTTGTGCAGGAGCAGCAGGGGAGGTAGGGAAATGTTGTGCAGGGGCAGTAGGGGAGTTAGGGAAATGTTGTGCAGGAGCAGTAGGGGAGTTAGGGAAAGGTTGTGCAGGGGCAGTAGGGGAGTTAGGGAAAGGTTGTGCAGGAGCAGTAGGGAGGTAGGGAAAGGATGTGCAGGAGCAGTAGGGGAGTTAGGGAAAGGTTGTGCAGGGGCAGTAGGGGAGGTAGGGAAAGGTTGTGCAGGGGCAGTAGGGGAGTTAGGGAAAGGTTGTGCAGGGGCAGTAGGGGATTTAGGGAAAGGTTGAGCAGGAGCAGTAGGGGAGTTAGGGAAAGGTTGTGCAGGAGCAGTAGGGAAGTTAGGGAAAGGTTGTGCAGAGGCAGTAGGGGAGGTAGGGAAATGTTGTGCAGGGGCAGTAGGGGAGTTAGGGAAATGTTGTGCAGGAGCAGTAGGGGAGTTAGGGAAATGTTGTGCAGGAGCAGTAGGGAAGTTAGGGAAAGGTTGTGCAGAGGCAGTAGGGGAGGTAGGGAAAGGTTGTGCAGGGGCAGTAGGGGAGTTAGGGAAAGGTTGTGCAGGGGCAGTAGGGGAGTTAGGGAAAGGTTGTGCAGGGGCAGTAGGGGAGGTAGGGAAAGGTTGTGCAGGGGCAGTAGGGGAGTTAGGGAAAGGTTGTGCAGGGGCAGTAGGGGAGTTAGGGAAAGGTTGTGCAGGAGCAGTAGGGAGGTAGGGAAAGGTTGTGCAGGAGCAGTAGGGGAGTTAGGGAAAGGTTGTGCAGGAGCAGTAGGGGAATTAGGGAAATGTTGTGCAGGGGCAGTAGGGGAGTTAGGGAAAGGTTGTGCAGGAGCAGTAGGGGAATTAGGGAAATGTTGTGCAGGGGCAGTAGGGGAGGTAGGGAAAGGTTGTGCAGGGGCAGTAGGGGAGGTAGGGAAAGGTTGTGCAGGGGCAGTAGTGGAGTTAGGGAAGGGTTGTGCAGGGGCAGTAGGGGAGTTAGGGAAAGGTTGTGCAGGAGCAGTAGGGGAGTTAGGGAAAGGTTGTGCAGGAGCAGTAGGGGAGTTAGGGAAAGGTTGTGCAGGAGCAGTAGGGGAGTTAGGGAAAGGTTGTGCAGGAGCAGTAGGGGAGTTAGGGAAAGGTTGTGCAGGGGCAGTAGGGGAGGTAGGGAAAGGTTGTGCAGGGGCAGTAGGGGAGTTAGGGAAAGGTTGTGCAGGGGCAGTAGGGGATTTAGGGAAAGGTTGTGCAGGAGCAGTAGGGAAGTTAGGGAAAGGTTGTGCAGAGGCAGTAGGGGAGGAAGGGAAATGTTGTGCAGGGGCAGTAGGGGAGTTAGGGAAATGTTGTGCAGGAGCAGTAGGGGAGTTAGGGAAAGGTTGTGCAGGGGCAGTAGGGAAGTTAGGGAAAGGTTGTGCAGAGGCAGTAGGGGAGGTAGGGAAAGGTTGTGCAGGGGCAGTAGGGGAGTTAGGGAAAGGTTGTGCAGGGGCAGTAGGGAAGTTAGGGAAAGGTTGTGCAGAGGCAGTAGGGGAGGTAGGGAAAGGTTGTGCAGGGGCAGTAGGGGAGTTAGGGAAAGGTTGTGCAGGGGCAGTAGGGGAGTTAGGGAAAGGTTGTGCAGGGGCAGTAGGGGAGGTAGGGAAAGGTTGTGCAGGGGCAGTAGGGGAGTTAGGGAAAGGTTGTGCAGGGGCAGTAGGGGAGTTAGGGAAAGGTTGTGCAGGAGCAGTAGGGAGGTAGGGAAAGGATGTGCAGGAGCAGTAGGGGAGTTAGGGAAAGGTTGTGCAGGAGCAGTAGGGGAGGTAGGGAAAGGTTGTGCAGGGGTAGTAGGGGAGTTAGGGAAAGGTTGTGCAGGAGCAGCAGGGGAGGTAGGGAAATGTTGTGCAGGAGCAGTAGGGGAGTTAGGGAAATATTGTGCAGGAGCAGTAGGGGAGTTAGGGAAAGGTTGTGCAGGAGCAGTAGGGGAGTTAGGGAAAGGTTGTGCAGGAGCAGTAGGGGAGTTAGGGAAAGGTTGTGCAGGAGCAGTAGGGGAGTTAGGGAAAGGTTGTGCAGGAGCAGTAGGGGAGTTAGGGAAAGGTTGTGCAGGGGCAGTAGGGGAGTTAGGGAAAGGTTGTGCAGGGGCAGTAGGGGAGTTAGGGAAAGGTTGTGCAGGAGCAGTAGGGGAGTTAGGGAAAGGTTGTGCAGGAGCAGTAGAGAAGTTAGGGAAAGGTTGTGCAGGGGCAGTAGGGGAGGTAGGGAAATGTTGTGCAGGGGCAGTAGGGGAGTTAGGGAAATGTTGTGCAGGAGCAGTAGGGGAGTTAGGGAAATGTTGTGCAGGAGCAGTAGGGGAGTTAGGGAAAGGTTGTGCAGAGGCAGTAGGGGAGGTAGGGAAAGGTTGTGCAGGGGCAGTAGGGGAGTTAGGGAAAGGTTGTGCAGGGGCAGTAGGGGAGTTAGGGAAAGGTTGTGCAGGGGCAGTAGGGGAGTTAGGGAAAGGTTGTGCAGGGGCAGTAGGGGAGGTAGGGAAAGGTTGTGCAGGGGCAGTAGGGGAGTTAGGGAAAGGTTGTGCAGGGGCAGTAGGGGAGTTAGGGAAAGGTTGTGCAGGAGCAGTAGGGGAGGTAGGGAAAGGTTGTGCAGGAGCAGTAGGGGAGTTAGGGAAAGGTTGTGCAGGAGCAGTAGGGGAGGTAGGGAAAGGTTGTGCAGGGGTAGTAGGGGAGTTAGGGAAAGGTTGTGCAGGGGCAGTAGGGGAGTTAGGGAAATGTTGTGCAGGAGCAGTAGGGGAGTTAGGGAAAGGTTGTGCAGGAGCAGTAGGGGAGTTAGGGAAAGGTTGTGCAGGGGCAGTAGGGGAGTTAGGGAAAGGTTGTGCAGGGGCAGTAGGGGAGTTAGGGAAAGGTTGTGCAGGGGCAGTAGGGGAGTTAGGGAAAGGTTGTGCAGGGGCAGTAGGGGAGGTAGGGAAAGGTTGTGCAGGGGCAGTAGGGGAGTTAGGGAAATGTTGTGCAGGAGCAGTAGGGGAGTTAGGGGAAGGTTGTGCAGGAGCAGTAGGGGAGTTAGGGAAAGGTTGTGCAGGAGCAGTAGGGGAGGTAGGGAAAGGTTGTGCAGGAGCAGTAGGGGAGTTAGGGAAAGGTTGTGCAGGGGCAGTAGGGGAGGTAGGGAAAGGTTGTGCAGGGGCAGTAGGGGAGTTAGGGAAAGGTTGTGCAGGGGCAGTAGGGGAGGTAGGGAAAGGTTGTGCAGGAGCAGTAGGGGAATTAGGGAAAGGTTGTGCAGGGGCAGTAGGGGAATTAGGTAAATGTTGTACAGGAGCAGTAGGGGAGTTAGGGAAAGGTTGTGCAGGAGCAGTAGGGGAGGTAGGGAAAGGTTGTGCAGGGGCAGCAGGGGAGTTAGGGAAAGGTTGTGCAGGGGCAGTAGGGGAGGTAGGGAAAGGTTGTGCAGGAGCAGTAGGGGAATTAGGGAAAGGTTGTGCAGGGGCAGTAGGGGAATTAGGTAAATGTTGTACAGGAGCAGTAGGGGAGGTAGGGAAAGGTTGTGCAGGGGCAGCAGGGGAGGTAGGGAAAGGTTGCGCAGGGGCAGTAGGGGAGTTAGGGAAAGGTTGCGCAGGGGCAGTAGGGGAGTTAGAGAAAGGTTGTGCAGGAGCAGTAGGGGAGTTAGAGAAAGGTTGTGCTGGGGCAGTAGGGGAGGTAGGGAAAGGGTGTGCAGGAGCAGTAGGGTAATTAGGGAAAGGTTGTGCAGGGGCAGTAGGGGAGTTAGGGAAATGTTGTGCAGGAGCAGTAGGGGAGTTAGGGAAAGGTTGTGCAGGGGCAGTAGGGGAGTTAGGGAAAGGTTGTGCAGGAGCAGTAGGGGAGTTAGGGAAATGTTGTGCAGGGGCAGTAGGGGAGTTAGGGAAAGGTTGTGCAGGGGCAGTAGGGGAGTTAGGGAAATGTTGTGCAGGAGCAGTAGGGGAGTTAGGGAAAGGTTGTGCAGGAGCAGTAGGGGAGTTAGGTAAATGTTGTGCAGGAGCAGTAGAGGAGTTAGGGAAAGGTTGTGCAGGAGCAGTAGGGGAGTTAGGGAAATGTTGTGCAGGAGCAGTAGGGGAGGTAGGGAAAGGTTGTGCAGGGGCAGTAGGGGAGGTAGGGAAAGGTTGTACAGGGGCAGTAGGGGAGTTAGGGAAAGGGTGTGCAGGAGCAGTAGGGGAATTAGGGAAAGGTTGTGCAGGGGCAGTAGGGGAGTTAGGGAAATGTTGTGCAGGAGCAGTAGGGGAGTTAGGGAAAGGTTGTGCAGGGGCAGTAGGGGAGTTAGGGAAATGTTGTGCAGGGGCAGTAGGGGAGTTAGGGAAAGGTTGTGCAGGGGCAGTAGGGGAGTTAGGGAAATGTTGTGCAGGAGCAGTAGGGGAGTTAGGGAAAGGTTGTGCAGGAGCAGTAGGGGAGTTAGGGAAATGTTGTGCAGGAGCAGTAGGGGAGTTAGGGAAAGGTTGTGCAGGAGCAGTAGGAGAGTTAGGGAAATGTTGTGCAGGAGCAGTAGGGGAGGTAGGGAAAGGTTGTGCAGGGGCAGTAGGGGAGGTAGGGAAAGGTTGTACAGGGGCAGTAGGGGAGTTAGGGAAAGGTTGTGAAGGGGCAGTAGGGGAGTTAGGGAAAGGTTGTGCAGGGGCAGTAGGGGAGTTAGAGAAAGGTTGTGCAGGGGCAGTAGGAAAAGGTTGTGCAGGGCAGTAGGGGAGTTAGGGAAAGGTTGTGTAGGGGAGGTAGGGAAAGGTTGTGCAGAGGCAGTAGGGGAATTAGGGAAAGGTTGTGCAGGGGCAGTAGGGGAGTTAGGAAAAAGTTGTGCAGGGGCAGTAGGGGAGTTAGGGAAAGGTTATGCAGGGGCAGTAGGGGAGTTAGGGAAAGGTTGTGCAGAGGCAGCAGGGGAGTTAGGGAAAGGATGTGCAGGGGCAGTAGGGGAGTTAGGGAAAGGTTGTGCAGGGGCAGTAGGGCAGTTAGGGAAAGGTTGTGCAGGGGCAGTAGGGGAGGTAGGGAAATGTTGTGCAGGAGCAGTAGGGGAGGTAGGGAAAGGTTGTGCAGGGGCAGTAGGGGAGTTAGGGAAAGGTTGTGCAGGGGCAGTAGGGGAGTTAGGGAAAGTTTGTGCAGGGGCAGTAGGGGAGTTAGGGAAATGTTCTGCAGGAGCAGTAGGGGAATTAGGGAAATGTTGTGCAGGGGCAGTAGGTGGAGTTAGGGAAAGGTTGTGCAGGAGCAGTAGGGGAATTAGGGAAATGTTGTGCAGGGGCAGTAGGGGAGTTAGGGAAAGGTTGTGCAGGGGCAGTAGGGGAGGTAGGGAAAGGTTGCGCAGGGGCTGTAGGGGAGTTAGGGAAAGGTTGTGCAGGGGCAGTAGGGGAGGTAGGAAAGGTTGTGCAGGGGCAGTAGGGGAGTTAGGGAAAGGTCGTGCAGGAGCAGTAGGGGAGTTAAGGAAAGGTCGTGCAGGGGCAGTAGGGGAGTTAGAGAAAGGTCGTGCAGAGGCAGTAGGGGAGTCAGGGAAAGGTTGTGCATTGGCAGTAGGGGAGTTAGGGAAAGGTTGTGCAGGGGCAGTAGGGGAGCTAGGGAAAGGTTGTGCAGGGGCAGTAGGGGAGTTAGGGAAAGGTTGTGCAGGGGCAGTAGGGGAGTTAGGGAAAGGTTGTGCAGGGGCAGTAGGGGAGTTAGAGAAAGGTTGTGCAGGAGCAGTAGGGGAGTTAGAGAAAGGTTGTGCTGGGGCAGTAGGGGAGGTAGGGAAAGGGTGTGCAGGAGCAGTAGGGGAATTAGGGAAAGGTTGTGCAGGGGCAGTAGGGGAGTTAGGGAAAGGTTGTGCAGGAGCAGTAGGGGAGTTAGGGAAATGTTGTGCAGGGGCAGTAGGGGAGTTAGGCAAAGGTTGTGCAGGGGCAGTAGGGGAGTTAGGGAAAGGTTGTGCAGGAGCAGTAGGGGAGTTAGGGAAATGTTGTGCAGGAGCAGTAGGGGAGTTAGGGAAAGGTTGTGCAGGAGCTGTAGGGGAGTTAGGGAAATGTTGTGCAGGAGCAGTAGGGGAGTTAGGGAAAGGTTGTGCAGGAGCAGTAGGGGAGGTAGGGAAAGGTTGTGCAGGGGCAGTAGGGGAGTTAGGGAAAGGTTGTGCAGGGGCAGTAGGGGAGTTAGGGAAAGGTTGTGCAGGGGCAGTAGGGGAGGTAGGGAAAGGTTGTGCAGGGCAGTAGGGGAGTTAGGGAAAGGTTGTGTAGGGGAGATAGGGAAAGGTTGTGCAGGGGCAATAGGGGAATTAGGGAAAGGTTGTGCAAGGGCAGTAGGGGAGTTAGGGAAAGGTTGTGCAGGAGCAGTAGGGGAGGTAGGGAAAGGTTGTGCAGGGGCAGTAGGGGAGTTAGGGAAAAGTTGTGCAGGGGCAGTAGGGGAGTTAGGGAAAGGTTGTGCAGGGGCAGTAGGGGAGTTAGAGAAAGGTTGTGCAGGGGCAGTAGGGGAGGTAGGTAAAGGTTGTGCAGGGCAGTAGGGGAGTTAGGGAAAGGTTGTGTAGGGGAGTTAGGGAAAGCTTGTGCAGGGGCAGTAGGGGAATTAGGGAAAGGTTGTGCAGGGGCAGTAGGGGAGTTAGGAAAAGGTTGTGCAGGGGCAGTAGGGGAGTTAGGGAAAGGTTGTGCAGGGGCAGTAGGGGAGTTAGGGAAAGGTTGTGCAGGGGCAGTTGGGGAGTTAGGGAAAGGATGTGCAGGGGCAGTAGGGGAGTTAGGGAAAGGTTGTGCAGGGGCAGTAGGGCAGTTAGGGAAAGGTCGTGCAGGGGCAGTAGGGGAGTTAGAGAAAGGTTGTGCAGAGGCAGTAGGGGAGTTAGGGAAAGGTTGTGCAGGGGCAGTAGGGGAGTTAGGGAAAGGTTGTGCTGGGGCAGTAGGGGAGTTAGGGAAAGGTTGTGCAGGGGCAGTAGGGGAGTTAGAGAAAGGTTGTGCAGGAGCAGTAGGGGAGTTAGGGAAAGGTTGTGCAGGGGCAGTAGGGGATGTAGGGAAAGGTTGTGCAGGGGCAGTAGGGGAGTTAGGGAAAGGTTGTGCAAGGGCCGTAGGGGAGTTAGGGAAAGGTTGTGCAGGAGCAGTAGGGGAGGTAGGGAAAGGTTGTGCAGGGGCAGTAGGGGAGTTAGGGAAAAGTTGTGCAGGGGCAGTAGGGGAGTTAGGGAAAGGTTGTGCAGGGGCAGTAGGGGAGTTAGAGAAAGGTTGTGCAGGGGCAGTAGGGGAGGTAGGGAAAGGTTGTGCAGGGCAGTAGGGGAGTTAGGGAAAGGTTGTGTAGGGGAGTTAGGGAAAGGTTGTGCAGGGGCAGTAGGGGAATTAGGGAAAGGTTGTGCAGGGGCAGTAGGGGAGTTAGGAAAAGGTTGTGCAGGGGCAGTAGGGGAGTTAGGGAAAGGTTGTGCAGGGGCAGTAGGCGAGTTAGGGAAAGGTTGTGCAGGGGCAGTAGGGGAGTTAGGGAAAGGATGTGCAGGGGCAGTAGGGGAGTTAGGGAAAGGTTGTGCAGGGGCAGTAGGGCAGTTAGGGAAAGGTCGTGCAGGGGCAGTAGGGGAGTTAGAGAAAGGTTGTGCAGAGGCAGTAGGGGAGTTAGGGAAAGGTTGTGCAGGGGCAGTAGGGGAGTTAGGGAAAGGTTGTGCTGGGGCAGTAGGGGAGTTAGGGAAAGGTTGTGCAGGGGCAGTAGGGGAGTTAGAGAAAGGTTGTGCAGGAGCAGTAGCGGAGTTAGGGAAAGGTTGTGCAGGGGCAGTAGGGGATGTAGGGAAAGGTTGTGCAGGGGCAGTAGGGGAGTTAGGGAAAGGTTGTGCAGGGGCAGTAGGTGAGTTAGGGAAAGGTTGTGCAGGGGCAGTAGGGGAGTTAGAGAAAGGTTGTGCAGGAGCAGTAGGGGAGTTAGGGAAAGGTTGTGCAGGGGCAGTAGGGGAGGTAGGGAAAGGTTGTGCAGGGGCAGTAGGGGAGTTAGGGAAAGGTTGTGCAGGAGCAGTAGGGGAGTTAGGGAAAGGTTGTGCAGGGGCAGTAGGGGAGTTAGGGAAAGGTTGTGCAGGGGCAGTAGGGGAGTTAGGGAAAGGTTGTGCAGGGGCAGTAGGGGAGTTAGAGAAAGGTTGTGCAAGGGCAGTAGGGGAGTTAGGGAAAGGTTGTGCAGGGGCAGTAGGGGAGTTAGGGAAAGAAATCTTGAGGCCTGGTACAGTGATATCTCTGGGGCCCCCTCAGATTATGTATATATATATATATATATATATATGTATATATTAAAGTGCATTGGAATTTACTGCGCTATATAAGAAACTGTTAGTAAATATATATTAATATATAAATATATATTTATCTATACACATATATAAATATTTATTCCTCGTCTTCCTCCCCCACACACCCTACATTATGTGTCTCCCAGCTACCTCACCCCATCCCAAAGCCCTCACTAATCCACTCTTATCCTGGGGAGAGACTCACCTCACACCACACCAAGAGAGTCCGGCGCAGGGCACGGGAATCCTGGCCGGCGTATTTGCTGCCATGTCCCGTAACTGACTGCAACAGAGCTGGACCTGGAAGAATGGGCGCATCCTCTTGCCACACAGTCACTGTGTGTGTGAGAGGCTCCTGTCACTCTGAGGCTGCATCTACAGCTCGTTGCCATATTTGGACAAGATGGATCACAAGCCTGCCATGCCGTATCCTTGGGGCACCTCTGATCCTTGGGGCCTGGCACAGGTGTCCCCTTTGACCCCCCGTGTTGCCGGCTCTGAGTACAGTAAGGGAGTTAGAGAAAGGTTGTGCAGGCGCGGTAGGGCAGTTAGGTAAAGGTAGCGCAGAGGAGTGAAGAATGGCCGCCGCAACCATCACTATTAGTAACTGCACTTGCACCTGACCTATGCCGGGTGTAAGACATCCGGCAGATACAGGCTTCCTTTCCCTGTACGCACGACTCAGAATCGCACAGAGCATTAGAGAACAGTAAGGATGGGGGTAGTGAACAAATAGGGGGACGCAAAGGGGAGGGGGGGGGGGGTATGGGAGATCAGCCGGCAAGGGTAATTGCAGGGGTTTTGACACAGGAATTACCGACAAAGGTATTGCCCATGGTATCCCTAAATTATTGACTTATGAAGATTGTGGTTCAACAGTACGGTATATAGAAAATGTTGTCCATAGCATAAGGGAAAATACCTAAATCAGGGGGGTGGGGGTTGAAAGACCTAATAGGCCAAATGGGGATAGTAGTAGAAAAAGGCTGTATAAAGTATGATGGGGGTGCTAAGGGAGGGAAGAGAATAACAGTCGGTAAGAGTAATTCTAGAAGGGCACTTGTAAATAAGGATAACATACCATTCAAACAAACGGGCAAAGGAAATATTAAGCTAAAATGTATGCTTGCGAACGCAAGAAGCCTATCAGGTAAAATGGGGGAATTTGAATGCCTTGTATCAAAAAATCAATATGATATTATAGGTATTACGGAAACATGGTGGGACGACTCCCGCAACTGGGTTGCAAATTTGGAGGGGTATACACTTTTCAGGAGGATTGGGGCTACCAAAAGGGGAGGAGGGGTATGTCTCTATGTAAAACCATCTCTGAAACCAAACATAACAGATGTTTTTTACGAGGGGACTGGAGATAACGTGGAATCGCTATGGGTTGTGATCACAAGTGGTGGCATTGAAGCAAAAAAACTAGTCATTAGCACGTGCTACAAAAAAAACGGATATTAGCGTACAGGAAGAGGAACAACTTTTACAGCAAATTGAAAAAGCTGCGGAAATGGGGGACATCCTAGTGATTGGGGATTTCAATTATCCTGATATAAATTGGAGTAACGATTCGTGTGTAAAAGCTAGGAGCAGCAGGTTTCTAAACACATTAAAGGATCAATACTTGTCTCAATTAGTCGAGGACCCAACCAGAGGTAATAATATACTGGACCTAGTTATTACCAATAATGTGGACATTATATCAAACACTAGGTGATTCATCGCGCCCTACGGGCGCTCTTCACACCGTCGTAGGGGGCTACGCCCCCTTAACCCTTGCATGCCCTTCTGGTGTGCAATATTTGTATTATATGGAGCATTACCTCCAATCATAATTGTGTGAGTGGTTAAATATTGCACGGACAAAGGGCGTGTGATGGTTAAGGGGTCGTAGCCCTTTGCAACGGCGTGAACAGCGCACGCAGGGCCTGATAAATCACCTAGTAGGTGCTGTGGTTGGGGGAGTGATGGGTGCGGGGGAGACATGGATGGGGGAGAGGGTCCAGGGGTGCCCGCAGGTGGGGGAGGGGCGGTTGTGGGGGTGCTGTGGGTGGGGGAGGGGCGGGAGCGGTGGGTGGGGGAGGGTTGGGTGCGGGGGTGTTGCGGGTGGGGGAGTGGATTCGGAGCCACCGCGGGTGGGGGAAAGGCGGGTGCGGTGGTGCCGTGGGTGGGGGAGGGGGTCCGGAGTCACCGAGGGTGGTGCCGCGGATGGGGCCCGGAGGTACTGCGAGTGGGGGAGGGGCGGGTAATGCTTCTCCTCCTGGAAGCAGCTAAGCTGCTGTCCTCCCTTTGGCAGAGGCTCTCCCGGAGACTCGCACAGCAGTCAAGCAGCCAGTCACTATTGTTAGCACCGATGTCCCAACGCACCGCATTACAGGGAAGAAGATGCACTGCTCCCAGCAGTCCTAAGGGCCGGAATGCTTGGGCGCTAAGGGCTGCTGGGAGCTGTAGTTTATCTAGTGCATCTACTTCCCTGTAATGCGGTGCGTTGGGACACCGGTGCTAACATTAGTGACTGGCTGGCAGAACTGACTGACTCGCTGAATCAATGTAAAAGGTGAGAGTGCTGTGCAGTGTCAGTGACACTGCACACCCACTGCACTGCACAGCACTGTCACCTTTTACATTGATTCAGCGTCCAGACATTACCCTCCGCGATATCACCCACTCTATCCGTTACATTAGCCATCTCGGGGCTTCCAGGCCGGCAGCCCAGGTGCTGTGTTGCGGAGTCAGGGCCTCTGGGGATCTGTGGTGGGGAGGCACTTCTGTGACATCACACGCAGAGCAGGCTCCGGGGCTCAGAGAGTATGCGGCGCAGGGAGAGCTATGAAAGTCTTCCGCTGCGCCGCTTTCATACACATCTATGCCGGTGGTCGCAGCAGCTTTTGTTCCACCTGCGCCGCGGCTAGGGAGTGGGGATTGTTGATGCTGGAGGGCGCAGGCGGACTGGCAGCAGGACATAGGCCCTTATTCCGTCCTGGTTGCATACAGGCGGATTTTGCACTGCTGCGACCAGGTAATCGCCACCTACAGGGGAGGGGGTAAACGCTGTGCAGGGGAGTGATCGCTTGTGCAGTCTCTGCACAGCTCAGGACTTACTCACGCACTGTGACCAGAGCTGGATTAAGGCTATGGGGGGCCCGGAGCACTTAAGACAGGGGGGCTCTAAAGTAAAAAGTTAAAATCATAGCATTGTAAATGTTGAAGATTCTTTATTAAATATTGATAGTTAATGCAAAAGAAGAATAAACTATCATTTGCTTACACACAGCGGTTTATTGGCAATATACAAAGTTTTGGACCCTTGGCTTAAGAAAGTGCCTGAGTGTTTGAAACGTTGCTGATTATTGCTACTAAGTTTGAAGTGCCGGTCTCTTCTTCTGCAATAACTATAACACACACACGGGTCTACTACGGTATGCCTGTGCTCGGGATCCCAAGCGCCAGCATGCCGGCAGCGGGGTGAGCGCAAAAGAGCCCCTTGCGGGTTCGCTGCGCTCGCCGCGCTGCGGGCATGGTGATGCGCTGTGCTATTTATTCTCCTTCCAGGGGTGTTGTGGACACCCCAGGAGGGAAAATAATTGTTGGTATGCCAGATGGCGGGATTCCGGTGCCGGTATGCTGAGCGCCGGGATCCCGACAGCCGGCATATCAAATGCCCCCCCCCACACACACACACACACACATATATATATATATTGTGACAAGAACACTGGAATAGTGTTTGAGGGCAGGTATGTTTGTCCCAGGTTCTTGTCTTACATGTATTAGAAAAATGAAAACTTCTAGGAATATGTTTTGTTTTGTTAGAACCTTTTCAGTTTGCTGGAAAAGCTGGATAAGGGCCCTGAAAGAGAGATAGGGCAAGTTCCAGACATTGGGCCCAGTTCGGGTCTTTGGCCTCACAGAAGGCTAATCAGGCTTTCAGCTGTGTAAGAGTGTTATAGAGCTGCTGGCCTGATTAGTATGGGCAGACTGCCTGGGAAGACGGCAGGATCTCTGTGAGAGAAACACGCTTCCGGATACAAGTGAGCTATACAGTGCTTACTGGAGAACTCTGTGTTTTGTTTAGTGATAGTTAGGAACATCTTGTGTTTAGTTAGTGCCGGACAGGCAAGGTATTTTCTTTTGGTGTTTGTTTTATTTTCTGTACAATAAAACTGGCTGGGGCCAGTCGTACCAGAAACTGGACTTGTGTTGTTCCTCAGCTGCTGCGTGCTGCCATATACCCAAGGAAACGGCACCTTGCACCCCTACAGTGTTACAATATATATATATGTATATATGTGTAGCAAAGTGATACAGCGCCACTTGTGGGGTATGATTTCAGTAATAAAAAGTTTACTAAAATGCTAAAAACACACAAAACCTTATTAGAGGTGTCTGCTACCCCTTAAGATTGCAATACTGGTACAGTACTGCTGAAAAGAGTATATAGTGGGGGGATAAGGGTACCGGCGACTAGTGTTGTTTAAAAGTACAAATGCTAAAACTTATAATTTATGAGCCAAAAAATATAAAATTGAACAAACAGTTTTTAATAATAACGCATAAAAAATGGGATAAAACATAAAAGTTTTCCAAATAATGATAAAAACATAAAAGGTCAAATATAAAGGTAAGGAGTTATGACTTAACTTAAAATAGGCAAGGGGGTCACTGCAGGGACCCCAACGCGTTTCGTCACACCAGACTTCTTCAAGGGGTACCCTTATCCCCCCACTATATATATGTATATATATCTCCTATATATTAGCCCTGTGACTCTGTGCCTGCATTTCTAACGCTGGGTGGAGTCACAGACCTGGGCGGGCTTAGCAGCTCCTGGCCTGCCCAGTGTCAGCACACCACACACCACTAGCAGAAGGGACCACCAGCCAGAGATTCCACCCACCATTCCCTGACACAAGCCAGGAGTGCACTGACGCCCCACACTGCCAGGTAAGCATGGACACCCACACAGCTTCACCCCACACCTCCCCTGCAAACACCCACCACCACCTAACACACCCACCTTCCCCACCACGGCGGGACACACAGCCACAACCGAGGCCGCCGATAACCCCCCCTAACATCTGTAAGATTGCAACCGCGCCGCGGCCTCACACTCACGGCTAAACGCCCTCCACACCCCGCCCGCACACACCGCTCCCCCCCCCACTGCCGCTGCACACACTGTCTGCAGGAGCCGCCCGACACTGACCCGCCAGCCTCCCTCACGACAATGCCAGCTCCCTCTGCACTTCACCAGCCCCGTCACCCGCACCTGTCTGGCTGCGGGCGACAGGGCCGCACACACCACTCCCCACTGCCGTTGCACACACTGTCTGCAGGAGCCGCCCAACACTGACCCGCCAGCCTCCCTCACGACAACGCCAGCTCCCTCTGCACTTCACCAGCCCCGTCACCCGCACCTGTCTGGCTGCGGTCGACAGGGCTCTCGCCACTCCCGCATCACCCAGCGCGACCTTCAACCAACACCCTCCCCAACCACCCACAGCCCTCACCACCATCAACCACACAATAATATATGTGGCTTATATACGAGCCAGCAGCAGCGCCCGCCCCCCCCCCCACCTTCCCCACCTTGGGAGGAAGGGTGATATTGCGGGGGGGGATGGAGAGAGAGAACAGGATGGCTGATATTGTGGGGAAAGGGGGGTGGGATCCCTTATATTATGGGGGAGAGGGGGATGCCTTATATTATGGGGGGGGAGATGACTGAGCCAGAGCCCGCTGCGGCTGTATGACCTGGGGAACAGGGCCGGCGGTGGGGGGAGCGGAGGCCGCTGCGGCTGTGTGACCCAGGGCCGGCGGTGGGGGGAGCAGAGGCCGCTGCGCCTGTGTGACCCGGGGATTGGGGCCGGCGGTGGGGGGAGCAGAGCATCCAGCCACCGATGGCACAGACGGGACACACTGCCCGGGAGCCCACCGACACTCGCACCCCACACCCCTCCCTCCGCACCAGCCCGTCGCCTGTTCCCACATGCAGCCACTGACACGCTGCCCGGGACCCGCCATCCGCAACACGGAGTAACAGTAACACTGGCCATAGCTGTACATGCAGCATCATCCTGACAGCACGCCGCACCTGACTCTGTACCAGCGTTATCTCTCTCGCCGCTGCTGCCTCCGACCCCACGAATCTGTCTGTTTCCAAACATCCAGCGGGGTCGTCGGGTCCGAGCCAGCAGCAGCGACAGAGATAACACTGGTACAGAGTCAGGTGCGGCGTGCTGTCAGGGTGATGCCGCATGTACAGCTATGGCCTGTGTTACTGTTACCCCGTGTTGTGCAGACAGCGCGCTCACCCACCCACTCACATACGGCGTGCCCCCCTTATCACCCATCCCACCAGGTGCACCAAGCCCCACTTGCACCCCGTCCATCACAAGGGGGGAAACAAGTAGCAGCCTCATGGCCCCACATATACCAACACCTATCACCACATACACTGCAACCACTTCTACCTTACACACACACTCACCCTCCACACTTCTAACAACGCGCACGCACCCTCCACTTCACTTTCCCCTCCCCCCAACACACACACACACTCTCACCCTCCACACTCCTACCAACACGCACGCACCCTCCACTTCCCTTTCCCCTCCCCCCTACACACACACACACTCTCACCCTCCACACTCCTACCAACACGCCCGCACCCTCCACTTCACTTTCCCCTCCCCCCAACACACACACACACTCTCACCCTCCACACTCCTACCAACACGCCCGCACCCTCCACTTCACTTTCCCATCCCCCCTACACACACACACTCACCCTCCGCACGCCCGCACCCTCCACTCCCCCCCCTACACACGCACACACTCCCCCTCCACACTCCTAACAATACACCCGCACCCTCCACTTTCCCCCCCACACACGCACACACTCACCCTCCACACTCCTAACACTCACGCACCCTCCACTGCCCTTTCCCCTCCCTCTCCCCCCCCCCTCTTCCCCCCCTTTTTCCTCTTCTCCCCCCCTCCACACACACACACACTCACCATCCACACTCCTAACAACATGCACGCACCCTCCACTTCCCTTTCCCCTCCCCCCAACACACACACAAAACACCTTACCCATCTTTGCTACACCACCACCCAACAACAACCACCCCTGCCCCCATCGCCTTCAAACCACTAGGGGAAACAACCCTAACACACACAACACTACATTTAACAAACAATCCCACACCTACGCAACCACCTGGCCAACACCACCGCGCTCACCGCAATCCCATCCCACAACCGCAATACACCCATACCGCCCACCCAGCCACCACAAATACAACACCCACCCAACACAACCACAGCACAACCTTACCCATCTGACTAATCCTGCCACCACCCCCCCCCCCTCCCATGCACACACCACAAACCCCACAAAAACCCTCCACCATCCACCCACCCATCCTATGTGGACCTCCTCCACCCATGCCAACTTCAAACCCCCATCCCCCTGCCACCCAACTCCATCCCACACTACACCTCCTATCACCACCCCCATCCCTCACCCCTACGCAAAAACATATACAGGCAGTGACCCCTCTCCACACACTTGCCCAAGGACCATAAATAATTACCCACAGCATTTCAAGAAACCACACCCCAAACTACGTACCCTTCACAAAAAACACTCCACCACACACATTCCCTCCACAATCCAGCCACACACCACCCTAACCCTATCGCACACCCACCTCCCTCCCTCTGCACCCAACTAATTAGGTCAAACCATCAAAACACCAGCTACCCCACAACACTACCCCCATAGCCTAAAGCCACTAAAGCCACTAATACCCCAACTCCAACATCTGCTAACACAACACACCTCTGCCCCCAACAAACACCCTAACACCACATCCACTTCACCTTGCCACACACATAAACAATCCACCCACCGCTCCCACAAAAACACAATAGACGCTCCCTCCAAACACACCCCAGATCCCACAACAACAGTTCATCATACTCCCTAAACCCCCATCCACCAACAACAACTTTGCAAACAGTAACCCTCACAGCTATGAACACAACCCTCCTACACCCACAACGACAACACACAACAAACCCCCGCCACTACGATTACACCACAACGCCTCACAAACACATCCATCTACCACCCAAGCCCAATAGCGAACAACCACCTATCAGCAAAACCCTGCACCTTGCACCTCAACACACCCTTCCACATCCCCCTAACCTACTCACCACCCACCCTCCCATGCACACACCACACGACCCTACACAAATGGCCCAATGCAGACATCCCTTAGCCATGGCACCTTCGCCCACCGCCCCTTATCCCCACACCTACAACTCCACCAAGTGCAGCTTCGCACACCCCCTCCCCAAACCCCTAGCCCAAAGTATACAGTCACCGGACCACATCCACCATCCAGCCTTACTCTGCTCAGCCACCAACCACAGCTTCTTCCGAACAGCCCACCCAATCCATGTACCCCTTAACGCAAAACACTCCACCAACCACAGTCCCTTCAGCCCCCTCCACAATGCACCCCAAAGCCACCCAAAACCTATCATATACAAACTTTACCCCTAACCTTAACCCACATACACCACCACCCACACCCTCTCCCCCACCAACACCACCTTGCACATGGCTTTGCCACCCCCTCTCAACCTACATGTCCACCAGCCCTTCTTCCCTCACACACACACTTTGCCTTCACCCACCCTGATTGCCATCCCCCCATAGCAAACCCTCCACCACTCACATCATGTACACACCACATTTCCACCCACCACTCTAAAACATCACCCCCATCCACACGACCCTTTCACATAAAACCATCTTCCACATGCACCGCACACAACACCATCCCTCTGTACATGCTATCGCTACCTACATCATAATACACAACTACCACCCAAAAACCCCTACCCCTCAACACAACCCCACCCGCAACTCCACCTCACCCACCTCCACCACATCAGCTGCACCTCACAAGCACATCCCCCAAACAAGCTAACCCCATACCTAACATCCACCGTCCACACATACACCACCCAACCATTTCCCCATGCACCATCCCCCCAACCCACTCCCCACCCCCCCTTCCTTACAGCACCCCACCCCAAATACCCTTCATCATCCCACCACACTCCCCATGTGCAACTCCCCCACCCATGCCTTGTTCCAACACCCACCCCTGTCCCCGTGTACCCCACAAACACAAATACAACAAGTACTACACCACCTACCACCGACACCATCCCTTACCCCTTGCCCCTGTATACGCAGTCACCGGCCACCATCCACGGTTCAGCCCATACACACTCATTCACCCTCCCCAGCATCTTACAGGGCCACAGGCCAAACCTACTAACAGTCACACACACCACCACACCAAACACATTACCTTCACCACCATCAACAATCCAAAGCCAACCCTCACACTCCCTAACACATACATCCTCAATCCCTAACCCATCTAACCTCCCCACCACACCCACAACACCCCCTAAGCACCTATGCACACCCTGCCAAACGCAACACTCCCTCTCAACCCACCTACACACCACATGTTCCTCCCTCACACACAGCACATCCGTTCCCCCTTGAAAAATTCCATACCCCCCACTGCCAACCCTCCACCACTCCCAACATCCACATACCCCATTTATACCACCACCTCTGCACCAACATCCGTACGATGGGGCCACTGCCGACCCCATCGCACAGCCAGCCACTTGGAGGTAAAAACTCCCATCATGCAGAAAGTAATTTCTATACAAAACTTTGTTCAGTAGTTGTAAGTACAAGCTAAGGTCTGGGCCTGTATACATTTCATTACCTTCCAACAGAAGTCTAACAGCCTCCACACCTGCATCATGGGGGATGCAGGTGTAGAGGCTGGTGACATCCGCGCTACAAAGCAACAAATCACCAGGCACAGGAGTTAATTGCTCCAATTGAACTAGCAGTGTATTCGTGTCTTTTAAATAAGAGGGCAAAGATTGAATACAAGGATTAAGAAATGAGTCCAGGTAGACCGGTATGGGGTGAAAGAGAGATCCCCGGGCCGATACAATCGGACGCCCCCGTTGGTGGATCAATTAAGGTTTTGTGCACCTTGGGCACTACATAAAACAATGGCATCCTAGGAAATTCCACGGTAAGGGCCGCCCGTGTCTCAGTAGAGATGACTTTTGCTTCGCTGGCAGCAGCTAGTATACTGTCAAGCTCGTCCTTGTACTCCTTAGTGGGGTCCTTAGGTAATGGCTTGTAAGTGGTTGTATCGCTTAGTTGGCGGTTGCATTCATCCACATATTTGGTCAAGTCCTGAACAACCACCGCCTCATCTTTATCCGCCTTACGTATAACTATGTCAGTTCTTTTAGATAAGTCTTGAAGTGTCCTTTGTTCAACCTTAGAGAGGTTAAAGTGTACTACTTCATCCAATGCTTGTGACCCTTCAAGTTCTAGCATCCTGGTAAATGTACGTATAGATGGATTTAAGGTGGGGGGTCAAACTGTGACTTGGGGGCAATACGTCGTAACTGAGTGGGGACATCATTAGTTGCTTGATTAGGAGGTTTGCCGTTAAAAAAATATTTTCTTCTAAGAGCCCTGTTAAGGCGATAAACATCAATTTTCCATTCAAGATTATCAATGGGGTAGGTTGGTACATACGATGAACCCTTAGCTAGAAGGCGATATTCAGGATCTGTCAACGGGACCGATGATAGGTTAAATACAAGTTTTTTCATGGACGCGGCCGTCTTGGTGCGTAAGATCCTTTGGTTTTGGCGCGCCCGCCGCGTCCTTTTCCGCGAGCTGGGCCTGGAGTCCGGTTGGACCGTGGCTGTATGCCTGTGGGAGGTTGTCCTAAAGGGCCCGCCCCCTCAGTGCTAGTGGATGCCTGTGGTGTTGAGAAATCAGTATCACTAGCTGACGTGCTAGTGTTAATTTGTTGTTCCCTTCTACGACGTGTCTGAAAGCGTCTATTAGTTGCGTGTAGTTCCTGGTTAGATCTAGTGTTGCCCAGCCATGGGTAAACCAATCTCTGTTCGTAGTCCCTTTTCACCTTAGTGAGCTTATCATTTTTAAATCGCAGGAGATCCTGACGATACTGGTCCATCTGGGTGGATAATTTATTCACCCAGTCAGTCTGCGTGTCCTGTCCGAGAGTCGACTTGTGTTGGTTTTCAAACGCTGTTAATTGCTCAGCAATGAGGCCCAGCTCCCTTGTGGATTCCTCCACTACTAATAGGATCAAGTCCATGGAGCATTTATTGAGGATAGCAGCCCACCTACGGCAGAACTGTGCATTGTATCTGCCTATTGTAGGTGAGTTGCGTACCCTAAAGCCTCGAGGTATCAAGTTATTACGGTAGTAATCGTACAGTGAGATCCCATGGTAGGTATAATCGCACTCTTTTTGTTTAAGTTTCAACCAAATTTTAAACAGCTCATCATTGGTATCCTTGGCTGGTTCATCTGTCATACTGCGTTTAACCAATATAGCTTGTGCCTCAACGTCAGAAAAGCTAAGGCGGTCACTGGCATCCTTGTAGACCAGGTCCAAAGCAGCCTCCAAGTGCGGGTTAAGCTCCGTCATGTTGCTATTACTTAAACAACAGCCGCTGCAAGGGCAATCTGGACCTAAGTGTTGAGTATAGCAAACGTATGGTGACAAGTCAAATACAAGCAGACTAAAACAACTAGATGCTGCAGGTTGTGTAAGTCCTGGATAATCCGTAAATCCGGTGTGTGGGTGCCTTGGAAAAAAGAACACTGCAGTGGTATATGGCAGTACCAAATGCGTGTTCCAAATAGAGATGAATAGCAAAAAAGCCCCCCGGCACTCCTGTGGACCCTAGCATCCAGGGCCGTCTTTTCGTATGGGCTCAATGGGCACTTGCCCAAGGGCCCCAGGAGTATAAGGGCCATAGGCTGATAGCTGAGGGTCCCCTCTTTCCAGGGGTACCAGATTTTTGAAAATCGGCTCTGGGGAACTGGAGATATCCGACTTCAAAGCAGTGGTCCCCATCCAAGCATGTTAATTGTTCTTCCCAGCCAGATATCTCGGGCATTGTCTGACTTAGAGTTTTCTGAGGGTATATCCCAAAAGCTGGGACTCTCCCCTTTTGGTGGACACTGGCAGCTTGTCTCTACTATGCCCAGAACCAGAGATATCAGCCTTCAAGCAGCTGGTCCCTGCTCCAGCTCCACAAGCCTGGTATGCAGTTTTATAATTTTGTTGGTGGATTGCTCTGACTCCTGACCTCTGATCTCCAAGTCCCCAGTACCTCCTGAATGGAGGGAATTTCTAGTTTTATATCCCATTGAAAGCTGTGAAATCTATTTCCAGGAATTTGAAATATTTGCAGTCAAGCAAGCTGTCCTCTCACCAGAAAATTATGAATATTAAGCCCACTCCACTATCCACCCCTCCCCTGCATATTAAACACCCCCTACCACCCTGGAAGTCATGTACTAGGGCCCCTTCATTCAGCCCAATGCCCTTTCTACAGTTTAGTGTTCTCCCTCCCGCCCCATCTCCCATCATCTGTGCAGTAAAGGAGTAATTAGCAGAAATTACTGCTCCAGGTCCTACATGCTGAGCGGAAGATAGAACACCTCCTACCGCCCGTGAGACATCAAAGCTGCTGCTGATAGCACCCCCCACCCCTGCCGCTGGAGGATGGGTAGGGCCCCAGTGGATTGCTGTGCCCAGGGGCCTACACTGCTGTTAAGACGGCCCTGAGGAGGGCACCTCAGCGTTTTCTTCACAAAGGTACACAGGAGTGCCGGGCTTTTTTGCTATTCATCTATCTATCTATCTATCTATCTATCTATCTATCTATCTATATATATATATATATATATATAGATATATATCTATATAGATATATATAAATATATATAGTTCATTTTATATATATATATATATATATATATATATATGTAATCAAGACATACATTTAAACACATATACAAACATGTAGATATATACACACACACATATATATATATATACTGTGTGTATGTATGTATATATATTTATATATATATATATATAGATATATATATACACACACATAAATATATACTGTACATATATATTAGTAAACTAGTATTTATGGAGGGTGGGTGTGTCCTTGCCTGAGACATGGAGAGAAGTGGCTTGATGCAGGACAGCACGTAAGCCGGAACCCGGATGATGAACTGGAGAGCTGAAAGGCAATGCTGGGAGAAATACTGTATCTTGTAGCAGTACACAGCCCTGGAATCACGGACGCTGATGAAGTAAGCAAGAGCGGATTCCATCTGCCCGCCCCCTTCCTCCCGATGTGTCCCGCGCACCAGACAGACAGTGAATGCACAGCCGCAGGCTGCAAATACCCATCCCATTGGACAGCCGCTGCCACCGGCATTCTGGCACTACTCTGTGGCGCTGTCTGTATGACGGCTGTCAGAGAGTCAGTGTCAGCGGCTGCCGGCTATAGCGCTGCAGATCGGATCAGCACTTAAGGTCTGATCTGTGGTGGCTGACGGGGGGCCCTTTCAGGGAGGGGGGCCCGGGGTACTTACCCCCTGGGACCCCCCCTTAATCTGGCTCTGGCTGTGACGATCCGGCCTGGAGGTGACGTCAGGATCCCTCTCTGGAAACGGCCGGGCATGCCTGCGTTCGGCTGGACACTCCTTCAAAACGGTGAGTTGACACCCCCAGCCGGCCTCTTCCTGTAATTCTTCTTGTGTTCGCCGCTGAGAATGCTTTCTTCGTTGTCTTCGTAGTCACCGGGCAGCGGCGCGCCTGCGTATTGCGGCCCGCACGCAAGCGCTTTTGAGATCCGATCGCACGGCTGCAAAAAACTGCAGAGAGCGAACAGGTCAGAATGACCCCCATAGGACGCTGCAGATTTTTTTCCCCTATCTACAGCACAGAGACTTGCTGCAGATGCAGTGGCATACCCTCCAGCTGCACCTTTTTGGCAGGTACAGGACCTTTTTTTATGGTATGTACCGATTTTTGGCTCTCCAAGCTTCCATTGAAAGTATAGAAAAAGGGGCGTGGCCACACCACTGTACCCGTGGCCATGCCCCTTTTGGAATTTGTAGCGATTTTTATGTGTAAATTGTTGGAGGGTATGTTGCTGCAGATGCAGTGGGCCTATTTTGGGGTGTGGGCCTGGAGCTGCAGCTCCATCAGCCCCATTGTTAATCCTGCTCTGGGAACATACAGCAACTAGGGGAAGAGCCTCTCATTGGATGTAACCTGTGTGGGAGGGCGTTTCTCGGCCAATCAGCTGTGGACTGTGTGTGATAGACCTGCTGCTAACCCAATGAGAGCTCCTAGCCACGCCTAGCGTTATCCACACAGTCACAGATCTGGGCTATATAGGAGGTTACAGTTGGGGAGACCTTGGGAAACAGTGATCACTATATGATCACATTCGACATCAGTTTCAAGAAACATAGCTATAAGGGATCAACCAAAACATTAAACTTTAGAAAAGCTAACTTCAATATGGTGAGACGGGCACTAAGCGACATTGACTGGGTAGTTTTGTTTCATGGTAAGGACACTTCGGAAATGTGGGATGCTTTAAAAGGGTTGCTTGATAGCAATAGTCACAAATTCATTCCCATGGGCAATAAACGCAGGAGTACTAAACACAAACCAACGTGGCTTAATAAGGAGGTCAAAAAAGAAATGGTTAATAAGAGGCGTGCTTTCAAAGCATTTAAATCAATTGGAGGGGAGGAGGCATTCCAGTATTACAATGAATACAATAAAAGACGCAAAAAGGTAATGAGAGCAGCTAAAATTGTAAATGAAAAGCAAATCGGTATAGAAAGTAAAGCCAATCCTAAAAAGTTTTATAAATACATAAACAGTAAAAGGTTAAAAAAGGAGAATGTAGGCCCATTAAAAGATGAACTGGGAGCCTTGATAAACGATGACAAAATAAAAGCGGATATACTGAACATTTTTTTTTTCACCTGTATTCACCAGAAGGTGATAGTGCATAACAACAGTGAAGGTAATGACTCTTGGCTAGATGCTTGTTTAAGTGAGGGAGTAGTCCTGGAGAGACTAATCAACATAAAGATTAATAAATCACCGGGCCCAGATGGTTTTCACCCGAGGGTTATTATGGAACTTAGGGCACAGCTAGCAAAACCCTTAAACTTGATTTTCTATAGTTCAATTAGATGAGGCATGGTACCGAGGGATTGGCTTATAGCTGAGGTAGTGCCATTATTTAAAAAGGGATCTGAAAATCATCCTGGGAACTATAGACCAGTTAGTATTACCTCTATAGTGGGTAAAATATTGGAACGAATTTTGAGGGATAGCATAGAGGATTATCTGTGGAATACTAAGTTTATTAGCAAGAGTCAGCATGGGTTTGTGAGGGACAGATCGTGTCAAACTAACTTAATTAGCTTCTATGAGGAAGTGAGCGATAATCTCGACTAGGGCAAAGCAGTGGATGTGGTCTTTTTAGATTTTGCAAAAGCCTTTGATACAGTACCTGAAAGGAGACTGGTCATCAAATTAAGGGAACTTGGACTAGGAATTACTATTTGTACATGGATAGGTAATTTGCTGGATAACAGGTAACAACGAGTAGTGGTCAATGGGATGTTCTCCAGCTGGGCACCAGTAGTCAGCGGATTACCAGAAGGGTCCGTACTTGGCCCGCTACTGCTCAATATATTTATTAATGATCTAGGAATAGATCTGGAAAGCACAGTGTCAATCTTTGCAGATGATACTAAACTGTGTAAGGTTATTCATTCAGAAATCGATGTGGAGTCTCTACAGAATGACTTACTTAAACTTGAAACCTGGGCGTCTAAATGGGGAATGAGGTTCAATATTGAAAAATGCAAAGTTATGCACTTTGGGATTAAAAACAAACTTGCATCCTACACACTTAATGGGGAAAATTTAGGGGTAGCAGTAGTGGAAAAAGATTTGGGGGTGCTCATAGATAATAGACTTAGGGGTACATTTACTAAGCAGTGATAAGAATGGAGAAGTGAGCCAGTGGAGAAATTTCCCCATCAACCAATCAGCAGCTCTAGATCATTTTATAGTATGTAAATTATAGATGTTACTTCAGTGCTGATTGGTTGCCATGGGCAACTTCTCCACTGGCTCACTTCTCTGCTCTTATCACTGCTTAGTAAATGTACCCCTTAATAACAGTACACAATGTCAAAATGCAGCAAAGAAGGCAAGTAAAGTCCTTGCGTGCATAAAATGGTGTATTGAGACAAGGGACGAGGATGTAATCCTGCCACTGTATAAATATTGGTACGTCCGCATCTGGAATATTGTATTCAATTTTGGACACCATATTATAAAAAAGATATTGGGGAGCTTGAAAGAGTTCAAAAGCGCGCTACTAAACTGGAGTATGAGGAAAGGCTAACTAGCAGTGGCGTAACTAGAAATTTTTCTCCCCCAAGCCAAAAAATTCTTCGGCGCCCCCCCCCCCCCCTTCATGCTCCATAATTGGGAGCAAGAAAGGGATAAATATGCGCGCGCCCAAAAAGGGGCGTGGTTTTGTTGGAGTGGGCGTGGTTTCGCATAAAGGGGCGTGGCATTGCAGGAAAAGACTACCTTATACCCCAGTTTTGCAACCTGCACGCCCATACGTTGGCCACCACAGGAAAGAAAAATAATCCTGATTCATGCCCCTTACATTATTTGTCATTTTTCCTCCTTATAGTAATGCCCAGTATACATTATGCCACATACTGCAATGGCCCTTAGACATTATGCCGCACACAATAATGCACGACACAATATGCACACACTGTAATGCCCCCGACACATTATGCCACACACCGTAATGTCTGTGACACATTATGCCACACACCGTAATGCCTGTGACACATTATGACAGGAATCGCAATGCCCGTTATACATTATGCTACACACTGCAATGCCCCTGATACATTATAGCACATACAATGTCTGTGACACATTATGACACACACCGCAATGTCCGTGATACATTATGCCACACACTGCAATGCCCGATACATTATAGCACATACAATGCCTGTGACACATTATGCCACACACTGCAATGACCTTGAGACATTATACCACAATGCCCGTGATATAGTATACCATACACCGTAATGCCTGTGACACATACCGCAATGCCCTGCCCGTTATACCCTATGCCACACATCGCAATGCCCGTTATGTATTATGCCACACTGCAATGACCCTGAGACATTATACCACATACCACAATGCCCGTGATATAGTATACCACACACCGTAATGCCTGACACATTATGACACACACCGCAATGTCCGTGATACATTATGCCACACACTGCAATGACCCTGAGACATTATACCACATATCACAATGCCCGCGATATAGTATACCATACACCGTAATGCCTGTGACACATTATGACACACACCGCAATGTCCGTGATACATTATGCCACACACCGTAATGCCCATTACACATTAAGTCCTACAGTAAGGCTTCTAATTACTTTTCAATTACCTGCTCGTTGTCAGGGGTTTCATGCACTGGGTGCCATGCTCGTTGCCAGCGGTTTCATGCTCTTGGTTCCATGCACGGTGCCAGGGGTTTTCATGCTCAGGGTGTCATGCTCGTTGCCAGGGGTTTCATGCACTGGGTGTCATGCTCGTTGCCAGGTGTTTCATGCACTGGGTGTCATGCTCGTTGCCAGGTGTTTCATGCACTGGGTGTCATGCTCGTTGCTAGGAGGTAGTCCTTGTTGCTAGGGCTGTGCTCCCAGTGCCACATATGTCCCCAGTGCCAGATATTCCCCCACGGTGCCAGGTACTTACATGCCCCAGTGCCAAATATAGTGGCCCCCCCCATGTGCCAGGTACACATATACCCCCCCAGTGCCACATATGCCCCCAGTGCCAGATATGCCCCCAGTGCCATATATTCCCCCCCAGTGCCATATATGCCCCCAGTGCCAGATATTCCCCCCCAGTGCCAGATATTCCCCCGTGCCATATATGCCCCCAGTGCCAGATATTCCCCCCCAGTGCCAGATATTCCCCCCGTGCCATATATGCCCCCAGTGCCAGATATTCCCCCCAGTGCCATATATGCCCCAGTGCCAGATATCCCCCCCCCCAGTGCCATATATGCCCCAGTGCCAGATATCCCCCCCCCCAGTGCCATATATGCCCCCAGTGCCAGATATTCCCCCCCAGTGCCATATATGCCCCCCGTGCCATATATGCCCCCAGTGCCAGATATCCCCCCCCCCAGTGCCATATATGCCCCCAGTGCCAGATATTCCCCCCCAGTGCCAGATATCCCCCCCGTGCCAGATATTCCCCCCAGTGCCAGATATGCCCCCAGTGCCAGATATTCCCCCCAGTGCCAGAAATGCCCCTGTGCCAGATATTCCTCCCTCCCCCCCCCCCAGTGCCATATATGCCCCCAGTGCCAGATATTTACCCCCCCGTCGCTTTTTGGAGGGACACGGAGGGCACACAGCTCGCCTCTCCTGTGTCCCTCCTGCTGCATCATCTCCGGCGGCCGCGGGTCTATTAGGGGGAAGTGCCGGTTCGTGAGCCAATTAGAGCTCACGGACGGCACTTCCCCCTATTAGACCCGCGGCCGCCGGAGATGATGCAGCAGGAGGGACACAGGGAGGCGCGCTGTGTGCCCTCCGTGTCCCTCCAACAAGCGGCGGAGGGAAGGAGACTGCAGACTGACATGCGGACGCTCGTCCGCATGTCAGTCTGCTGTAAATCAGTGGCGCCCCCGCAGCCCCTCGCCCCCAAGCCACCGCGAGGACTGCGGGGGCAGTAGTTACGCCACTGCTAACTAGGTTAAAGATGTATTCCCTTGAAAAGAGGAGACTAAGAGGAGACATTATTAATATCTTCAAATATGTAAAGGGTCAGTACAAAGAGTTAGCAGAGGATTTGTTTATTAATAAAACTCTGTACAGGACACGTGGGCACTCGCTGAGGCTAAAGGAGAGAAAATTCTGTACACAAAGTAGGAAGGGTTCTTCACCGTAAGGGCAATAAGGATTTGGAACTCCCTGCTGGAGAGGGTAATAATGGCGGACTCTGTAAATGTATTTAAAAACGGATTGGAGAGTTTTCTAGCAAAAAAAGGTATCCAAGGCTATAGCATTTAATATATTAATCTCATTCACATCTCTCCCACAAACTCATACCCCCTATCCTGTGCACTCTGGAATGCCAGATCTGTTTGCAACAAACTGGCCCCCACTCACGACCTTTTCATTTCCAACTTCCTGCATCTCCTGGTCATTACTGAAACCTGGATTACTCCCTATGACACCGCTTCTCCTGCTTCTCTCTCTGCTGGGGGCCTCACATTCTCACACACACCCCGACCTGGGGTCGTCACGGGGGTGGTGTTGGGATCCTTTTACCCTCAAGCTACACATATCAACTTATATCTCCAGAACCATCTCTTACATTCTCTACATTTGAGGTCCATGCAATACGCCTCTACCAACCTACTAATCTTCGAGTTGCTGTCATTTACCGTCCACCTGGCATTTCCTCCAAATTCCTCGACAACTTTGCTTCCTGGCTACCTCACTTCCTCTCTTCTGACATTCCCTCCATTATCCTAGGTGATTTCATCATCCCTATCGATAACCCCACAAAACCACCTGCCTCTAAACTCCTTAACCTTACCTCTTCACTTGGTCTCTCCCAGTGGACCACCTCACCCTCCCATGTGAACGGGAGCTCACTGGATCTGGTTTTCACTCACCGCTGTGATCTTTCTGATTTCTCCAATTCCCCTTTTCCCCTCTCTGACCACCACTTGCTCTCATTCAACTTATCTATCTCTGCTCCCCCATCTCTCCCTCCTAAGGCTACCATCACTAAGCGTAACATTGAGGCTATTGACACCTCATCCCTATCCTCCCTGTTTGACTCACTTCTCTCTCCTCTTCTCTCTCTCACATGCCCTGAACAAGCCACATCCCTATACAATGCATCTCTTACTTCAGCCCTTGACTCTGTTGCTCCGCCAACCATTATTCACCCTCGCAGATCAACACCTCAAGCCTGGCACACCAAATGCACCAGATATCTACAAAAATGCTCACGTACTGCCGAGCGACAGTGGAGGAAATCACGCTCTAAAGCAGACTTCCTCCATTTCAAATTCATGCTCTCATCCTTCAGTACTGCCCTTTCCCTCGCTAAACAATCATACTTCAAAATCCTCATCTCTACACAGTCTTCCAACCCCCGGTGCCTCTTTGCTACTGTTAACTCCCTCCTCTGCCCACCACCACCTCCTCTCCCTTCCTCATTGTCTGCTCTTGACTTTGCCACTTATTTCACATCCAAGATTGTCTCCATACGTCAGGACATCACATCCCACCAAACCAGCAACTGCCACCACCCATCCTTTGCCACCCCTCCCCTTCCCTCTTACCAACTCTGACATCTTTCTCCCATGTATCTGGCGAGGAAGTCATGGCCCTCATACATTCCTCCCCCCCCCCACAACCTCCCCACTCGACCCTATCTCCTCCCACCTCCTCCGCTACCTCTCTCCTTCTGCCTGTTCCCATCTTTCCCGCCTTCTCAATCTCTCCCTCTCATCAGGCACTGTCCCCTCTGCCTTCAAGCATGCTCGTCTCCCCTATTCTTAAAAAAACCTACCCTTGATCCTAACACTCTCTCCAACTATCGACCCATCTCTCTCCTCCCCTTTGCCTCCAAACTTCTTGAGCGTATTGTCTATAATCGCCTCACTGCCTTTCTTTCCTCTCACTCACTGCTTGACCCATTCCAGTCTGGTTTCCGCTCTCTCCACTCCACTGAAACTGCCCTCACAAAAGTCTGCAATGACCTCCATTCAGCCAAATTTAAGGGCCACTACTCTCTGCTTATTCTTCTCGACCTCTCTGCTGCTTTTGACACTGTGGACCACCCTCTCCTTCTGCAAATCCTTCACTCTCTTGGTCTACGCGATACTGCCCTCTCCTGGCTGTCCTCCTACCTCTCTGATCATTCCTTCTCTGTCTCCTCTCATGATGCTACCTCGCCCCCACTTCCACTAACTGTTGGTGTCCCCCAAGGTTCTGTTCTTGGTCCTCTCCTTTTCTCTCTCTATACGTCCTCTTTAGGTGAACTCATTAGTTCTTTTAACTTCCAGTATCACCTCTATGCTGATGACCCTCAAATCTACCTCTCCTCCCCTGATCTCTCCACGGCTCTCCTCACTCGTACCTCTAACTGTCTTTCTGCTATCTCTTCCTGGATGTTCCAGCGCTTTCTTAAACTCAACATGTCTAAGACTGAGCTGATCATCTTCCCACCCTCCCGCACAACCTCACCTCCCACAATCTCATTATCCATTGATGGCACGACTATCTCCTCTAGCCCCCAAGTATGCTGTCTTGGTGTAATCCTTGACTCCTCCCTCTCCTTCAAACCACACATTCAGCACCTCTCACAAACCTGTCATTTTCATCTCAAAAACATTTCTAGAATCAGACCTTTTCTCACCCAGGATGCCACTAAGATCATTATTCACTCACTGATTATTTCTAGACTG
Organism: Pseudophryne corroboree; assembly: GCF_028390025.1. Taxonomy (NCBI): domain Eukaryota; kingdom Metazoa; phylum Chordata; class Amphibia; order Anura; family Myobatrachidae; genus Pseudophryne; species Pseudophryne corroboree. The sequence goes on along the minus strand of NC_086447.1, from coordinate 53,875,692 downwards.
GACTACTGTAATCTCCTCCTAACTGGCCTCCCTGACAATTACCTCTCTCCACTCCAGTCTATCCTCAATGCTGCTGCCCGGCTTATCTTCCTCACCAAACGCACTACGTCCACCTCTCCTCTCCTACAAGCCCATCACTGGCTCCCCTTCCCTTTCAGAATCCAATTCAAACTTCTCACACTCACTTACAAAGCCCTCACCCACTCCTCTCCCAGTTACATCACTGACCTTATCTCCCTTTACTCTCCCACCCGTCCTCTTCGCTCTGCTATTGCACGCCGACTCTCCTGTCTTCTGTTTACTTCCTCCCACTCCTATCTCCAAGATTTTTCACGTGCTGCTCCCTTCCTCTGGAATTCTTTACCTCTCCCCCTCAGACTCTCCACCTCTCTACAAAACTTCAAACGGGCTCTTAAGACCCACTTCTTTACCAAACCCAGCCAAATCTCATCCTAACCCTCTGTTCCATGCTCTCTATGTACCCCATCTGTGTCACCCCTGTCTGTCTACCCCTCCCCTTAGAATGTAAGCTCTCACGAGCAGGGCCCTCTTCCCTCATGTGCTTATCCTTTTCTTACTTTAATAATCCTCAACTGCCCAAATCTCGCAGTTATCTCTGTCATTTACTGGTGTAGATATGCTTAGTTACCCTGTACTTGTCCTATATTGTCTTCACCTGTAAGTCACTGTTTTCCTGTTTTGATTATGTGCATATGTACTCTGTAATTGGGCGCTGCGGAACCCTTGTGGCGCCATATAAATAAAGGATAATAATAATAATAATATTGACATTAGGTATATGGGAGTGATACGAAATATAGTTGTCAATAGGTATGAAACCATTATTTCGGCTGGTGCATTATAATGTGCACTGCTTAATACAGAATACAGAATACAGGTTGAACCCGATGGGCATTTTGCCTTTTTTCAACCCCATTAACTATGTTACTATGCACATGACACTCCCACAAGCCAGGGGCGGTTCCGTACACTCGCTGTATACAAAACCTCGCCATTAGCGTCTGTGAGCAGAGATCCGTGCGACAAAGGATCTGCCGCCATGTAACCAGTAACACAATACATGCCTGATCATCCTGGAACAACACATATAACTACTTATCTGCATTGTCTGGGTTATTCATGGATTTTGAAAGTCCCCTCGTGTTTGGGAAATGGCTATAAAATGCAATATATACATATACTGAAATTCTATTGCTTTTTTTTTTACTGCTGCCATATCAGCTGTCTATATAGACATTAAGCTTATGACTAGATAATGCGTGAGCGATTGCATTATCCTACTACAATATCCATTGTATAAAAGACACCTGAGGCCCAGACACTGTCATTTGTATTTGTCGCAACAGTACAGAATACACAGATAAAAAATCAGATTGCTCTGCATTATTCCGCCCACATGTTGCAAGGTAATCTAATATTGCTCATTGTCTATGGCAGAGTGACGTCCCCCAGTTGTCTGACAGGGCTCCCTCTAGAGGCCGGTTTATTTCATTACAGGATAATTAGCCAGGGACAATGGATCGTTTCCACAGTAATTCTGTACCGTGGGTGCGATGAGAGATAGAAAAGCTTTGTAGAGACAAAGGTTGATGTTTGGCTGATTTCTTGGTAAGCAGGCAGAGACTGGATGAGCTGGAGGGTGGGGGGACCGTCATTTACTGACACTCCGACACAATGGCTCTGTGATAGGGACTTCTATACCTCAGAGTCATTTGATAAGGACTGAGGGACAGATTAAGAGACGGTTGCTATAGCATAACTTCTGTGAACGCAGCAGCTGTGCTAAAATATGCGAAAGCCGCAGGAGGCGTCTAAACTCTGCCACAAAACCAGAGCTAACTGCACCGCCTGAGAGGAGGGGGCCTGGAGCCTACACACGGGCCCCCTTCTCTCTTAAATCATCCCTGTGTCTTAAGTAAAAGACTCCCACTACTGGCTTCTACGATCCGAAGACGCTGCCATTGTACTATCCAAAGATTCAGCCAACAGATCCACTACATGACCACTGGACGTCTGAGTAACCCTCCGGTTTTTATTGAGGGCGTTGTGCTCTCCAGTCTGTTCCACGGAGTGGGTTGGCTCTGTGGTTGAGCAGCAGTTGACATTGGCTGAGGAGAGGTGTTGGGCCGAGCGTCAGCTCCTCAGGGTGCCGCGATTCATACTCAGGGCAAAATTTAAATTATGGAGTGAGATTATCGAAATTAGATAAAGGGGTCAATGCACAGAACACCCCACCCTACTCCAACCTTAGAGGAAACTGGTCTCTGCCAAAAGTGTTTGGGGTCTTCCCAACCACCATGGACTGCAGGGTTTTCCTGACCACCTGCACTATAAAATATGCATCAAACTTTATTGGCACCTCCCATGACTTTTGTTTCAATCAGGGCCCTGTCTGTGTTGAGTTTGTATGTACTCATCGTGTTTGCTCATATATCCTCCAGGTGCTCCAATTTCTTCCCACACTCCATAAACATAATGGTAGGTTAATTGGCCGCTTGCTGGAGATTATAATATATTCCCCAGCAATACTGTCGCAGGGACTGACGTTATTAAATAAAGGTTCTCTGTAATCTGCGGTGTAATAAGTAGGCTCTATATAAATAGCTATTACTAATATTATTTATTTTCACCACTGCACTGGGGAATTTTGCAAGTAATTGCTCGTTAACATTTAATTTGTGCCACGTGCTTGCTGATAATTACTGTTGGGTTGTGTGGGAAAATGACAGGACTGCCTACCATTATAATATACATTTATATACTGTATTATATAATATACAGTAATCACAGGTCCGTCCTTCTGTGTAATAGTTCCTTCCGCCATTCCTTCTGTGATGTCTGGGATAACACACAGCGCTGTGGACACATATACATCAGGGTTTTTCAGTACGTGAAAGTCATACTACAGAATGATAGAATCGCAGGAAACTATGAACTTTACCAAGTTTCATTAGATGTCAGAACTGATCTGTTTCAAATGTAGTAATAGTGTGTGGACGCTGCCATATAGCTGACAGAGCCTGTCTCACGCTCCGAGACAGTGACTTGGTTTTAATAGATAAACTGCTGTATTGGCAGCAATGAGTCAAACAGCAAATCCACGTGTCTCTGACACCTGTCACAGCTCACCACAGTTACATAACATGATAACAGCAGGGCCGGGTCATTATATTAGGCAGATTCCGGTACTCTCTGTATACAGTATACTATACAGCAGAGGCGTTCAGCAGCCAGTCACCAAAGGCTGGTAATATAGAATTATAGATTATTATTTTTTTTTAGAAATATGCTTCTGGGGACTGTGGGCCTTATAGGCCCTACACACTGGCCGATGTTCATCAAAGATATGAACGATCTCGTTCATTATTGAACGAGATACCGTTCATATCTTTCAGTGTGGAGTCACCAGCGATGAACGATGCGCGGCCCCGCGCTCGTTCATCGCTGGTCCCCCGTCAGCTGTGCATGCAGGCCAATATGGACGATCTCGTCCATATTTGCCTGCACTTCAATGGAGCCGGGTGACGGGGGGGAGTGAAGAAACTTCACTCCCCCCGTCACTGCCCCCCCACCTCCGGGTCGCCCGTCGTCCGAATCCGCCGTCGGGCAGCTCGGCGGCGGATCTTTATATGTGTAGGGCCCATTATTCAGGGCTGTTAGCAAACCAGAAAAGCACACTAATGGGCAAAACCATGTGCACTGCAGGTGGGGCAAATGTAACATGTGCAGAGAGAGTTAGATTTGGGTGGGGTGTGTTCAAACTGAAATCTAAATTGCTGTGTAAAAATAAAGCAGCCAGTATTTACCATGCACAGAACAAAATAACCCACCCAAATCTAACTCTCTCTGCACATGTTACATCTGCCCCACCTGCACTGCACATGGTTTTGCCCATTAGTGTGTTTTTTTGGTTTGCTGACAAACCTGAATTACCCCCTGTGTATGATCTATGGAGATGGGGGGGATCTGAATTTTTGTCTGCTCATTCCAGCACACGCAAGAACTACTGGATAAATTTGGATGACGTTATCACTTTTCTATAGCTAAGTGACCTAGACAGGAACAGATGTATGTACGACCTCGATGTGGCATCAGGGAGAGGAGCAATAAAAGAAAAACCAGACGCTTGACACTCGGCGCGTGTAGCGTGCAGGCTCAATTCCAAATAACTATGGGGGTCATTCCGAGTTGATCGCTAGCTGCATTCGTTCACTGTGCAGCGATGAGGCTAATAAACGTCACTTCAGCGTATACGTATGCGGCGCAATGTGCACGTACGACGTACTATTACAACGACCGATGTAGTTTCACACAGGGTCTAGGCGATGCATTTCAGTCGCACTGGTGGCCGCAGAGTGATTGACATGAAGTGGGCGTTTCTGGGTGGCAACTGACCGTTTTCAGGGAGTGTTCGAATGAACGCAAGTGTGCCAGGAAAAACGCAGGTGTGCCAGGAAAAACGCAGGCGTGGGTGGGTGAACGCAGGGCGGGTTTGTGACGTCAAAACAGGAACTAAACAGTCTGAAGTGATCGCAAGCGCTGAGTAGGTTTTGAGCTACTCTAAAACTGCACAAAAAAACTTTGTAGCAGCGCTGTGATCCTTTCGTTCGCACTTCTGCTAAGCTATAATACACTCCCAGTGGGCGGCGGCATAGCGTTTGCACGGCTGCTAAAACTGCTAGCGAGCGAACAACTCGGAATGACCCCCTATATGTGTGGAATTTCTGTGCGGCTGGGCTTACAAAGCAGGGCATTGCACTGAAAGTTGGTGTTTCGATCATGCTTCTGCGGAACTTGATTCTGCCCAAGTTATGCAACGGAACCCAATTAAAAGTGACCTAATTGAGGCAGAGAATCTAACAGGATGTGGCACAGGTGAGACTGTGTTTATACCACGTATAACCCTTTTCCCCAACAATTTTCCTTTTTCAGGTCAGGCGCCTGCAGTTTCCTGTAAGCGTATGCTTCGCTATGACAATCAGCCAGTCATAGGGCTGCAGACGTAGATCTCAGGACCAGCTGCTTCTCCCATTGCAGCATTACGTGGCTTGCTCAGTAGTTAGAAGCCCAAAGCATCTTTTTGTGTTAATCCCTGAAGAAAAAACTGCAAATATTGTTTACAAAGAAATGTTGTGATCATTGGCCCTCATTCCGAGTTGTTCGCTTGTTAGCTGCTTTTAGCAGCATTGCACACGCTAGGCCGCCGCCCTCTGGGAGTGTATCTTAGCTTAGCAGAATTGCGAACGAAAGATTAGCAGAATTGCAAATAAATAATTCTTAGCAGTTTCTGAGTAGCTCGAGACTTACTCCTACACTGCGATCAGCTCAGCCCGTTTCGTTCCTGGTTTGACGTCACACACACGCCCTGCGTTCGGCCAGCCACTCCCCCGTTTCTCCAGACACTCCTACGTTTTATCCTGGCACGCCTGCGTTTTTCCACACACTCCCAGAAAACGGCCAGTTTCCGCCCAGAAACACCCACTTCCTGTCAATCACACTCCGATCACTACGATGAAAATTCTTTGTTCGGACGTGAGTAAATCTACTAAGTTTTGTGCTAAAATACTTAGCGCATGCGCACTGTGAACCATGCGCATGCGCATTTTTGCCTTAATCGCTCCGTTGCAAAAATCGGCAACGAGCGAACAACTCGGAATGACCCCCATTGTGTACAATATAAAATATATATCACACTATTAGATGGCACTACTGTCTTTGTAAAATTAGTTCAGCTGAAAAAAAACAGACATCCACGCGAACTCTTGTGTAATGTTCTCTATTTCATTCCAATTACCCGTCAGGCCAGAGCACGTAGACCACTGCTTCCCCTCACGGCCATTAACGTCATGTCACATAAAACAGGTTTGGTTCACTGACGTGCTTGGCCAGCCGGATCGCTGCTCATCTTGAACGTCTCTGCTCTGTCCTTATCAGAGGCATTGCGCAAAACCTGTTGCCATGACATGGCGTTATCACCATACATCGCAACAAGTTGGTGATGACTTTCAGCTGCTGATGTGGCCTTAAGACGCAGAAATCATGTTTCTTAATGATCTTCATCTGTCATCATCATCTTGGGATAACAGATCAGGTAAGCATTGGTGTCAGTGGCGGCCCTCAGGCTGACCGTGGTAATTCCAACCAGAGCTAACCAGTATGCCTTCTTGTCTCTCTTCAGTATATATTGACCATCATCCATGACCCTTAACCTTGGCCAAGAGGCAGATTTAACCAATCAACTGGCTAATTTTTCCTAAAAAAAATGGCTCGGAATTTTGTACTATTATTATTATTATTACAGTATATAAAATGTATCATGTATATGGCCTCTCCAGGGCCATAAAACTTTTTGTGGGGCATTACTCCACCATTAATCCCCCTTCCCCCCTGTTAGAACCAGAAGATCACCCCCCTAGCGCCATCCCCCATTACATTACCCCTCTCCCTCCTGATCATCAGTCCCCTTGGCTCAGGGCCCAGCTGTAGCCGACCTCTGCACTCTTAGCCGGGGGAAGCTGAAGTTCCCATCCTCACGCTGTTGTTATTGGAACATGTGCCCCAGTGTGCCATTCACACTCCAGCAGTCATAGTACCCAGCTAAGCAGCAGGGCGGCAGCACTGGGATGGAAAAGCATATGAGGGATGAGGGCCCTGCTCGTGAGTCTGTAGGGGAGGGGCAGACACACAGGGTGTCACAGATGGGGTAGACGACAATGAGCATGGAGCAGTGGGTTATGGGGACAGCTGGAAGGCATACAGTCCTGGTCTTGGAAGGCTGTATGGGGTCTGTCCGAGGATTGGTACTGTCTGTGAAGCGCTTTCTTTTTGGTAAGGGCGAGGCTGCTCCATAAAGCGGATACATCCCCAGGCTCAAACCGACACGAGGAAGCTCGAGCATGTCCCAGCTTGTCGCCGGAATATTACTTTTACTTTTGGAAGCCTGGATTTGGCACTGGAGAACTTACTCCTGATGATGAGAGGAACTGGAGCCGAGAATGTGTCCAGATAGCAGACATGACGTTGATGGATTGGTACTGGAGAATGTGATGCACACAGTACAGAGTGCCTGACTCCTAGGTGGTACAATTAGGAGTTTGTGTTTTCTTTGTGTTTGTGATTGGTCACTAACACATAATCAGTGCAAATGGCGCTACTCTCCGCGATTGCGCCAGGGGACCTGTGATCGCTGGGAGGGGCAGCATTTAATGATATCCACAAATTGGGAGATATTCCGTATTATTTTATAGCCTACAGTTCTCCCTTTCCCCTGCTGCATCCGGCTCTGGTACAAAGTGTGGACATTCACAGTGTCATAAATAATACAAGTCTCCGGATGTAATAAGCGGCGATTAAAATCTTTTTTATATGAATGCAAGCCAGAAAAATACATATGAAAATAGAGTTGGCTGTGACAGGTGAGAGAGCTGCAATCCAGCCTTGTCTACATTGCATTCCGGCAGTCAGGATACCGACGGAATCCGGAATCCCAGCACCAGTATCGGGGAGACTGTTAGGGTTAGGACCTGGGGTGGGGGGTTGGGCTAAGCACTAGAGGTGGGTTTGGCCCTAGCCGTCAACCCCCACATCTTAGCCCTAGCCGCCAACACAGTTAGGGTTAGGGTAGGGGGCAAGGGAGGGATAAAATAATTACCCTATCCCTGTTGGCATTCTCATTGACAGGATGCCATGTCGGTCATGTGACAGCAGGCATCCTAATCGCTGGGATATTGTATCACACCCGTTTACACACCATGGACCTGAGCCATAGCTGTATGCTATTCCGATGTTCCCGCAAGTGAGCGATTATCGGTGGTCTGCGCTTGCGGCACTGCACGTGCGGCGATTAAATTGTGATTATGGTTACAGTGACCTTTTGTGGGAGGTCATGGGGAGTAGCGACAGAACCTGGGTGTGTCAGGACCGTTTTAGGGGCGTGTATCAGCCGCCAACTGCAATCCTGTACACAGGAGACACGTCTGAGGAGTCTCAGTTGCCGCGGCCATTCTGAGTGTCCGTAGACTTGATCAGACAAACAATGTTTCCCGTATCTGTGTCGATGCTGCGAATGTTTACGCAGTTACGGCACCTGTGAGGGTTCCGGAGGGGGGGGGGGGGGCATCTTTATACAAATCCCGGCTGCTGTTACATTACTGTATTTTCGAACATTATCTGAGTCAAAAATCACATTTGCGGCAAGATTAGCGCACAACTATGATTCAGGCCCTATTTTTTATATAGTAGTATACAGTCCAATCTGGTAAAGGAAGTTTAAAATCAAATATTACAAGAACTAATTAGAAAACTGCCATTAATTATTATTATTATTATTATTTTTGTTATTATTATTATTATTATTATTAGCCTTTATTTATATGGCGCCACAAGGGTTCCGCAGAAGTAACTAAGCATAACTATAACTACACCAGTAAACGACATAGAGATAAGTTCCAAGGTGGACAAAAAAACTGCAGAATTTGAGCAGTTGAGGATTATTAAAGTAAGAAAAGGATAAGCACACGAGGAAAGAGGGCCCTGCTCATGAGAGCTTACATTCTAAAGGGGAGGGGTAGACAGACAGGGGTGACACAGATGGGGTACATAGAGAGCCTGGAACAGAAGGTTATGATGAGATTTGGCTGGGTTTGGTAAAGAAGATGGTCTTGAGAGCCCGTTTGAAGTTTTGTAGAGAGGTGGAGAGTCTGAGGGGGAGAGGTAGAGAATTCCAGAGAAATGGAGCAGCACGTGAGAAATCTTGGAGGTAGGAGTGGAAGGAAGTAATCAGTAGGCAGAAGAGTCGGCGTGCATTAGCAGAGCTAAGAGGACGGGTGGGAGAGTGATACCCCTTTTCCATCTGTAGCACGGGTCGCAGCCAGGAGCCTGACACGGCATATTGCCTGGTTGGTGACGCGGCAGGGGCGGCTCTGGAAGATCATATGATCTCCCAGCACCGCCCTTCCATTCACTGTGAACAGAAGCCTCGTCGCATCGACACGGCTTCCGTTCACACTACACAGCTTAATGGGTTGAACACGTGTTCAACCCGGCAAGCTACCCGGGTAGGATTCCCGGATTACTTGATCCGGGAATTTGTAGGGGGACCCTTTTCCACTAGGAAAAAATACGGGTAAATGTGCGCCCCTGCGCATTTACCCGTGTTTTTAAAGTTAGTGGAAAAGGGATATAAAGGGAGATAAGGTCAGAGATGTAAATGGGAGAGGAGTGGGTGAGGGCTTTGTAAGTGAGTGTGAGAAGCTTGAATTGGATTCTGAAAGGGAAGGGGAGCCAGTGATGGGCTTGTAGGAGAGGTGAGGTGGATGTAGTGCGTTTGGTGAGGAAGATGAGCCGGGCAGCAGCATTGAGGATAGATTGGAGTGGAGAGAGGTAATTGTCAGGGAGGCCAGTCAGGAGATTAGAGTAGTCCAGTCTGGAGATGACCAGTGAGTGGATAAGGATCTTAGTAGCATCCTGGGTGAGAAAAGGTCTGATCCTGGAAATGTTTTTGAGATGGAAACGGCAGGTGTGTGAGAGGTGCTGAATGTGTGGTGTGAAGGAGAGGGAGGAGTCAAGGATGACTCCAAGACAGCGCACTTGGGGGCTAGAGGAGATAGTAGTGCCATCAATAGATAATGAGATTGTGGGAGGTGAGGTTATGCGGGAGGATGGGAAGATGATCAGCTCAGATTAATCATCATAAATATAATTTATTGAAACCCCCCCTCCCCTGAGATTCTGCATTGTTATATCAGATGTTGTTTCCAGGTTCAGTTATTACCCCTGACCGGATTGTTCTTCCTTTGCAGATGCTAAAATAAATGGAGAAACAATGGACACAGAGAAGAACATGCCGGGAACGCCGCCGCCGATGAATGGCGCAGTCTCTGGCTCGCTAGGTTCTGATGCAACCTCTGCCAGTATGAAGAATAGAGTTCTCCCGCTCATACCAAAGGACCAACCAGTGGCTCCACCGCCCCCGGAAGACGATGACCATCTCTATGACAGTGTGAATGAGATAAAGGAGAGATTAGCACAGCAAGCAGTAGTCGCGGCCCGCAGTCAGCTGGGTACGTATGGGCAAAGCATCATTGCTACACCATGTCCTTACACTATTGCTGCACCATGTCCTTACTACTATACACATCACACAACGAGGTCATGTACTCATGGGCTGCACCAATCATATCAGTGCAACAGGAACTAGTGACTGAGGCATGGGGCACTCAGAGGGCCTCATTCTGAGTTAATTAATCCACAGAAACGGGTGCACCTGGTGGTTCTCTGCAGCCCCCATCCCCCCCCCCCCATCATATTTTTCAAACAGGAACATAAGGCGAACCCTGACGCCCAGTGAAAACACTTGTTATGGTTCCCCTTCTTTTATGATATAGATAGATAGATAGATAGATAGATAGATAGACAAATATATATAGAGAGAGAGAGCACCTATATTTATGCATACATCCCAACTGTCCTGATTGTCGCAGGACAGTCCTGTTTTTTTGGGACTGTCCCGCTGTCCCACCCACAGGCCGCAGTGTTCCGCAGCGGGGGGGAGGCAGTGGGGGGCTCTATCACTGCTGAGGGAGTGGGGGCATGCCAGCAGCTCACAGAGCGCTGGGCATGCCCCCTCAGTGACGAAAACGGAGGCGTGGCTCGCGATCACAGCACTCCCGCGAAGCCACATCCCCTTTTCTGAGGCCACACCCCTTTTTTCCAATCGGGCGGTACTGCGCCGCGCCAAAAGTCCCTCTTTCTACAGCCCTAAAATTGGGAGGTATGCTTATGCATTCTCAATAAAATGTATTTGGACACCAATCCACTTATACCATTATTTATGCTCTTAATGTGAGAGCCCTTTGTCGTTTAGTTACATTATTCTTTATTGTAAATCACACATTTCTTAACAGTAATACCCAGGACCGTCAGTCACATCCTCCTTTATTTATAGCACACATTTCAAAATAATGTCACACCCAGGATTCAAACCCACGACTTTCCACAATGCAGTCAGACACCTCACTCATGGAGCTATTTGCTCCACTATGGGAAGTGTGAGAGTTTTTTTGGAATGTGTGCCTTAAATAAAGGAGTGTGTGACTGAAGGTGCTTAGGGACGTGAAGGGGGGAGATGGGAGCGGTCAGGTGATCCCAGGGATTACAGAGGAGGAAGCTGCAAGCAAGACTGACTAAAACAGAAAATTGACAGGTGTTGCAGAACAGCGCCCCTTACCTTGCGGTGTCCTGTCTCTGCTCATATCAATCTAGACAAAAAAGTTATAAAGAAAATAATGTTTTGTTAAAAAAAATTGTTAGAGCATATGTCCTCCGTCCACCTTGGAACTCCAACTGAGTGAGTTAGTTACTAAAAGGTTGTTGTAACGTTCTGACGCGTTTCATCATATAGCTTTCCTCATAACAACTGTGAGAAAAAAATGCAGCAATTTGATTCTCCTTACAGTATATTTCGGTTGCGCTAATGTAATGTTGTAAGAAAAGGATTAGAATCTGACACTTTCATAATCGTCACTTTACAGACACTGGAACAGATAGGAAAAGCAAGGACAACTCCTCCAAGATGATAAGTAACAGTACAAGGGAAAACGAGGATGAGTTGGGGACTCTAGAACGTATAAACCCTCTTTATGACTCAACGGATGATCTGAAGGATCAGATGTCACAGCAGGGACTGGTGTCTGTTATCAGCAACCCTGAAACCAGCGAGAAAGACGCAGAGTGTGAGGAACCTCAATCCGCAAGAAAGATCGATAAAAAATCTCTTTATTCTGTTGTGCATAAAAAGAAACCATCTGTAAAGAAACCACCAGTGGAGAATACGGCAACACAGGAAAATGGTCCTGGAGACTCCGCTTTGGAAGGAGCTGATCTACAGGAGGAAAACAACCGAGGAACCGACGGTAACCAAACAGGTCACTTACCCGGCATTCCAGGACAGAAGCCACCAGTCTGTTCCACTTCTTCGGTTACATTAGCATCTGTGCTAGACCGGTCCAAGAAGCGAAGTATAAAATACAACCCGATGCCCAATACGGTTGTTAGCATCAGTATTCAGGTTGACCGGGACCAGCCTCCGCCAGTTCCCACCAGGCGTTTTGATATAGAAAGTGAAATGCAACAGCACACAAATGAGGTATGCTAACAGGCACAGTAATGGGTGTGACCGTGCACAGCAGGGCACCCCTGAAAATGCCCCATCTCCAATACAGAAATCTCGCTGTGCACTGAGCTACCTACCTCATACTTCACTGTGAGCACCATCAGACTCTTTCCCTGTGCAGAACACTGCGGAACTGCACTTGTAGCCATCTTTCACTATTAACCTATGTACCTAGGTGGAACTTTAGGTGCATTCGTATAAAGCTAGATGCTCAGCCAACATAAGGCAGCATTTGTGCTGTGGAGAGCCATTTTGTGTCTTAGTGAAGGCACTGGCTCCTAGTGAACTGGCTTCTTTCTCATTATTTCAAAATGGCTCCCTTCGCTGTGTACAGGTGACAATTGATGTACTGGGTGCTTGGTGTACGATGTATATGAGCCCCTGGATCAGGCTCCGTTCCTGCCCTGCTCCCGGGAGAGATTTCCTAGTATGTCCGTGTGGCGGCCACCCCCTCTACTCCCAGTTGGAGATGCTATCTTTCCGACTATGTCTTTGGAAGGATAGTGCAGACACAGGAGACAGTAAAGGCTCTGGCACATCTTTCCAAAGACATCAGTTGAAAAGATGGCACATCCAGCAGGAAGTATGGAAGATGGCTCAGTGTAATGGTGGGGTGGCCTACATAAAATGGCCGCCCTTCTGTTATAATGGTATGGGGCTAAAACTCATTGGTTCTAGATAACCTATATCTACTAAGATATGAGCAAGCTCTAATTACCACCACCTGCCATATTTGTTGTGTCACTTATGTATAATGTAATGGCAGTGAGATGCTGAAACCTTACTCAAATCATTTCTCAAATGGGTTCATCAAAGCAGTCCAAACAAAGAGAAAATTCTTTGTCATTTCTTGAATTTTTTATGAAATCTAAAAAAATTTGCTAAATTCAGGAAATTCAAGCGCGGTTGACCTTGTTTCAGCTGGTATGCACATGTGTGGTCCAGCTTGAGCTAGGGGTTGCTATAAGTGGGTTAACCATCTATGGTCACATTGGAGGTTAACCTCAATGTTCTGAAACCATCGACAGAAGAACCATCTATGGTTTCCACAACCAATGGTCATGTCTTCTCTAATACTCAGTGGACCAATCAGAGGTAGAAGAGGGGCTTCACAGGTCACATAGTGGTTGGAGCTAGGTTTTGTGTCCCAGTGCCAGGGAGAAAGAAACAAAAAAGCATATCTGGATTCTGTGCCATCGATGGCGGAGAAATATTGAATATCTGCTATGGATGACAAAACCATTAGTGATTAACCATCGATGGTCAATGGCAATCCCTAGCTTGAGCGCATTAAGCTTAAAACTAAGTAATTTTAACTGGCGAACCTCAATCTCCGATGAGAGAATTCATAACATGAACACTGTATTGCCCATTGTTCACATTGGAAAAAAAAAAAGTTACAATATTCTTTATTAATTAAAAATAATATTTAAACATTTTTGAGCATAAAAGTACTTCTGTCCCATTGATGACATAAATGGCACATTAAGACGCGTCTGCTTCTTCCTCTTATACCTGCCTATCCACCCGCCGGGCAGGTATGAGAGTTAGGGAGTACGAGTTAAAACATTTCATTGTTAATGTCTGCTTATGTTTCCATATTGTTCCACCAGAAGGCAGTACAAATGTTCTATTATTATTACACTCACCACCAAGGCAAAGCACAGAAATAGGATTTATGACCATTACACATTTATTTAAGTCAGAACAACGGAGAATTAGGACAACAAAACCCCAGTGACATCTAGCAAACGAACGGTCCTTGATAGCGCCATAAAACACACGAGAGACAACTATAAAATGATTTCTGTCTGATAAGCAAATGGTAGAGTTGTTTTACAGTAATGGAATACGGGACATTCGCCAGAACTTCCCTATTCACACTCGCTGCTGCAGTTCTAATCTCGCCACGTGGTGGGGGATATTTATTACTCATCTGGGGTTTTCCCCAATCAAATACCATTTCTATATAATGTTCGGAGGAAATTTGGTGCCTAATTCATCATGGATCTTTAATCCGAGAATTTGCAGTTGTCTGAGAGTAGAAAGGCGCCGCCCGAAAGGAAAAAAAACGCCCAGTACAGCTCGCTATCCACTCGCAGGTGCATATGCAAATCCCGAAACATCAAAGAAACTTTGCCGTCTGAGTAAATCTAGGTAGGTCTGAGGCTGCCACTAATCTGTGACAGGCGGGCTGGAAGTGGTCTGCGCTGACGTCAAAGACCCTCCCCAAAAAACATCTGGGCACACCTGCGTTTTTTTCTGCCACACCCAGAAAAGGGCAGGTTTCCGCCCAGAAACGCCGGCTTCCTGTCAGTCAAACAGCGGCTACATTGCGTTTACTATCTATACACATTTTCTGTCGCTATTACCCCACGTGTGTGCGCAATGCCAAAACTATGCACGCGCAGTCGTTTGATAATCACTTGATTTGCGGATTCCCTAATTAGCGATCCATGTGGAATTAGGCCCTAAGTTAATAAATAGGCCCTAAAGTGATCTTGGGGTGAGTGACTTGCTATATATTCTAAGTAATTTGCGCACACATCCCAACTGCACAAGCTACTCCCACCATTTCACACGAAACGCGCCTATTCTGCCAAGTCCGCTTCTATATGGAGCCACACCTACTTACTAATAAATGTCACCGTTTTCAGGTCCAGTGATTTGGGATTGATCCTCCTAAATCATGACATTAGGGAGGTATACTTATAGGAATGGTATCGGTATCCTGATGCTTGGGATGCCGTCGGTCAGAAGACCGCACTCCCTAACCAAACTCCCCCCCCCCTCCCCACCTGCATCCTATCCCTAACCCTCCCCACTTAGTGCCTAACCCTCTCTCCCGCAGTTTAACCCTAAACCTCCCTTAGTCCTGCACCCATTTTATAAATACCTTTCCGGCGTTCCCTGCCTGCGGCAGCATCTGTCATCTCTTCTCGGGAAAATGGTGCAGTGGCCATTTTTCCAGAGATTTGTGCATGCGCAGTAAGGAAATCTCTGGGAAAATGGCCGCAAGAGAGTCTGTGTCCCTCTAGTGCTCAGACTCTATCGTGCTGACAGGTGCCGGCTGCAGAGGAGGGGTCCCTGATGGAGGAGGATAGACACGGGCCTCCTCTGTTAATAGTGCCTAACCCTAACCCTCCATCCCACAACCTAACCTTAACCCCCCCCCCCTTCCTTAGTGCCTAACCCTAACCCTCCCCGCAGTCGAATCCTAACCCTCCCTCTACCTCCCATAAACGCTGACTACCTGTCACTTGCTTTGCGAATAAATCCTCCGTACGCTATCACTAATCAACGGCAGCTCCACTGCGTGCAGCACCGACATTACGTACATCACTGAATCAGGCCAATAGTGTGTTGAAACATTGGCGCCGACGCTGTGTTGCTTATCCGTGATTTTTACTGTACGTCGCGTGACCTGAATTTAGATTTGCTTGTTTGTTGTTGTTGTAGGAGGAAACAGAAACAGCCAATTAAACTACAGCCTGAGCTTCGACCCTTTCTGTTTCGCAGTCACAAAGACACACACGACAGACGCCCCTTTTCCTGCTACGGAGGGAGGACAATCTAGTGCAGAAATCACACAGCAAGGATCAACAGAGGCAGAACTGTACTTGAGACAGTGAGATCACCTCTACAATGCAACGTGGAGCATAAATCAGCCTAAATAAAACAAAAACAGCTGCAAATAAAATGGCAAAAAAAAACAAAAAAATAGACGTCAAAAGAAACAGAACGCACAGATCTTCCCAAATACCCTGTAGGGGCGCAGCGAGCTCACCCACCACGCTGTGAAAGAACAATGCCTAGGGTTATAAACATCAGCCATCGAATAAAAATGAAGTTGCACAATATTATTACAATTACTAATTGTCACAGCCTGTTGTGTCTATGACACCAGCTGTCGGACTTGTTTCCCAGTGGTGTCCACTGGTCAGACACGGAGCACGGAAACGGCAGAGAACGCTTGATGGGATTCAGCAGCCATGTTGTAAGCAGCATGGAGGAGCCAGCGGTGCTGGGTGTTTGCTTTATCGTGTACATATGTTTCTGTATTTAATCTCTGGTAAATATATTCACTGTGTTATATTTGGATGCACTTATTTGTATATATTGGTTATAATAAGATTTTAAGCCTACCGGTAAATCTTTTTCTCCCAGTCCGTTGAGGATGCTGGGGACTCCGTAAGGACCATGGGGATAGACGGGCACCGCAGAAGACATGGGCACTTTAAGAAAGACTTTAGGAATGGGTGTGCACTCGCTCCTCCCTCTATGCCCCTCCTCCAGACCTCAGTTAGAGAAACTGTGCCCAGAGGAGACGGACAGCCGCGGTAAGTCTTGGAACAGACAGGGCCCCTGTTGTAACAGGTCATGTCTTAGAGGAGGAGGTCACGGATCTTCTATGCGCATTTCCTGCAGATCCGGATACCAGGCCCTTCGCGGCCAATCTGGAACAAGGAGAATTGTCTGTACTCCTCTTTTCCTTATTATTCTCAACACCTTGGGGATGAGAGGAAGAGGAGGAAACACATAGACCGACTGGAACACCCACGGTGTCACTAGGGCGTCCACTGCCACCGCCTGAGGTC
Source organism: Pseudophryne corroboree (assembly GCF_028390025.1). NCBI lineage: Eukaryota > Metazoa > Chordata > Amphibia > Anura > Myobatrachidae > Pseudophryne > Pseudophryne corroboree. Next base: position 53,858,901 of record NC_086447.1, on the reverse strand, counting down.
TCTTGACCTGGCGTAACACATCTGTAGTTTTTTGTTTAGGCGGGACGCCCTCATGTCTATCTGGGGCAGATCCCACTGACTTGCAATCTGTGCGAAGACTTCCTGATGAAGTCCCCACTTTCTTGGATGTAGATCGTGTTTGCTGAGGAAGTCTGCTTCCCAGTTGTCCACTCCCGGAATGAACACTGCTGACAGTGCGCCCACATGATTTTCCGCCCAGCGAAGAAACCTGGTGGCTTCCGCCATTGCCATTCTGCTCCTTGTGCCGCCTTGGCGGTTTACATGAGCTACTGCGGTGATGTTGTCTGACTGGATCAGAACCGATAGGTCGCGAAGCAAAGTCTCCGCTTGACGAAAAGCGTTGTATATGGCCCTCAGTTTCAGGATGTTGATGTGAAGACAAGTTTCTTGACTTGACCAAAGACCTTGGAAGCTTCTTCTTTGTGTGACTGCTTCCACACCTCGGAGGCTCGCGTCCGTGGTCACCAGAACCCAGTCCTGAATGCCGAATCTGTGACCCTCCAGAAGGTGAGCACTCTGCAGCCACCACAGGAGAGATACCCTGGCCCTGGGGGACAGGGTGATCAACCGATGAATCTGTAGATGTGACCCGGACCACTTGTCCAGTAGGTCCCATTGGAAAACCCTCTCCCTGACCAGAGTCATGAGTTCCTGGGCCTTTTCTATCGGAAGATAAACCCTTTTCTGGTCCATATCCAGAATCATGCCTAAGAAGGTCAAACGAGTCGTAGGCACTAACTGTGACTTCGGGATATTGAGAATCCTGCCGTGTTGCTGTAGCACCTTCAGTGGAAGTGACTTGCTGTTCAACAACTGCTATCGTGATCTCGCCTTTATAAGGAGATTGTCCAAGTATGGGATAATTGTGACACCCTGCTTGCGCAGGAGCACCATCATTTCCGCCATTACCTTGGTGAAAATCCTCGGGGCCGTGGAAAACCCAAACGGCAACGTCTGAAATTGGTAATGACAATCCTGTACCGCAAATCTCAGGTACGCCTGATGAGGTGGATATATGGGAACATGAAGGTATGCATCCTTTATGTCCAGGGATACCATAAAATCCCCCCTTCTAGGCTGGCGATGACCGCTCTGAGCGATTCCATCTTGAACTTGAACCTTTTTAAGTATAGTGTCAAAGTCAGAAAAATATCATGATGCACACTACCATATTTGCACCTCATGCGTGTCCCCGCTGCGCGTGCCCACGCTCTCCCGTGCGTACGCATACCCGCTGGTGCGTGCACCCGCAGGCGCACGGTATGCGCATTTACGGTAGAGTTTGTGTGCGTCTAGCGGGTGACTCGATCGTTACATATTTTAACCATATAATGTATTTTGTAGATTATGGTCCCTTTGATAGAATCTGAAAGTTTAGTTAATGTAGCATGTTCATGAACAAAGAGATCCCTCTTTGTTTGATACGAAGGGTCAGACAAGGGTTATACAGTGGTGTTTAGTATCCATCGGAAGAGTATTTAATTAGCAATATTCCGGTGTTGGTTTGAAGCAGATTAATCGCTCGTGCGAATAGTTATGGACATAAGAAGTTTATGGACATTTGCTATTATTTGCACTTTATTATCCATGCGGCGGGAAACCTAGTTTCCCACCCACCTGAGCAGTTGGAAATAGTCACAGCCCACCTGTATGAATCAACCTATGACCTTTTGTTATAATGCGAAGACGAATTCCTGTGTCCAATGAACAATAAGAATATAGGGACCATTGTACTGTATTGTGTGTAGTGTATAAAAGGACAAGCCGATCTGGGCCAGCTCTCTATTCTCTTCAACGGTTCTCATTGCTGATAATCGGGAGCTGGATATCCAGAGGCGCATGCGATTGTTTCCCTTGAGCGTAAGTTTCTCCGCAACCATATTCCCTTTATTGTTATCGTGAGCCATATCTCTCTCTCTCTCTTCTCCTCTTTCTCTCTCTTTCTCTTAAGTATTATTGTACTACTATTGTATTTTATGTGTAGTTTTCTGGTTAGGTGGTCAATGTTATTTTGGTAGTGTATGACTTGTATTGTATTATTCTTTTGCAAATAGAACGTTCATATAAGGTGTTAGAACCTAATACCGGTATCTGTGTATTTCTTATATTTCTAAGTATTCTCAGAGCGTCGGAGACGCTCGCACAGCTATCTAGTTAATAAGGTTACACTGTTTTACATTTACACCCTATCACTGCACCAAGGTTTACTACATAAATACATTGTTTTATGGTATAGTTATAAAGGTTTAACATCGTGAGCATCAGCGCCGCTTGTGATCTCCTCGTGGTCCCAAGCGTCCGCTACGCTAGTAGCATACCATTACGTTAGTCGGCAGCCTATAGCGTGCCTGCCTGTGATCTCTTGGCCGTAAGCGAACGTGACGCTCGAGCGTCTCGACTACGGCTAAGCGATTGTTACGTAACGTGCGTACCCTTACGGTATACCATACGCCAATAGCGTACTGTGTTCTTCCACCTTTTAGAGGGTTTTAAGTAAGACAAATATTAGGCTTTAACAATAGGGTCAAGGATTTTAAATTTTAAAATGGGTCTGACCGAACCGTCTGGTTTCGGGACTTGAGTAATACCCCCTCCCTTGTTGTAGCAGGGGAACTTTTACCACCACCTGTTGAAGACACAATTTTTGAATAGCATTCAAAACCATCTCCCTCTCTGGGGGAGAAGCTGGTAGGGCCGATTTGAAAAACCGGCGAGGGGGTACCTCTTCGAATTCAAGCTTGTAACCCTGGAAGACAATTTCTATTGTCCCGGGATCCACCTGTGAGTGAACCAGATGTGGCTGAAAAGTCGAAGACGTGCCCCCACTCGGGCGGACTCCCTGAACGGAGCCCCAGCGTCATGCGGTGGATTTTGTAGAGGCCAGGGAGGACTTCTGCTCCTGGGAACTAGCTGTGGTTGGCAGCTTTTTCCCTCTGCCCTTAACTCTGGCAAGAAAGGACGATCCTCGTGCTCTCTTGTTTTTATTTGAGCGAAAGGACTGCATTTGATAATGTGACGGTTTCTTAGGCTGTGAGGGAATATAAGGCAAAAAATTTGATTTACCTGCCGCAGCTGTGGAGGCAAGGTCCGAGAGACCGTCCCCAAACCATTCCACACCCTTATAAGGTAAAACCTCCATATGCCCTTTTTGAGTCGGCATCACCTGTCCATTGCCGGGTCCATAGGACTCGTCTAGCAGAAATGGACATAGCGTTGAATTTAGTACCCAGTAGGCCATGAGCATCCCTCATATATAAGACAGCATCTTTAATATGACCCAGGGTTAACAAAGTGGTATCCCTATCCAGGGTATCCAATTCTGTCGTTAAGGTATCCGTCCACTCTGCTATAGCGCTACCAACCCAAGCCGACGCTATCGCCGGTCTGAGTAAAGTACCAGATTATGTGTGAATGGACTTTAATGTAGCCTCCTGCTTGCGATCAGCAGGATCCCTTAGGGTAGCCGTATCTTGGGGTGGCAGTGCTACCTTTTTGGATAAGCGTGTCAAGGCTTTGTCTACCCTTGGGGAGGATTCCCACCGTATCCTGTCCTTGATCGGGAAGGGATACGCCATAAGAATCCTTTTGGGAATCTGCAGTTTCTTGTCTGGAGATTCCCATTTTCCAATAACTCATTCAGCTCATTAGAAGGAGTAATTGTTACCTCAGGTTCCTTTTCCTTATACCTGTGTACCCTCGTGTCAGGGACCGGGGGTTCCTCTGTGATATGCAAAACATCCTTTATTTCAATAATCATATATTGAATACTTTTAGCTAATTTTGGCTATAATTTTGCATCATCGTAGTCGACACTAGAGTCAGAATCCGTGTCGGTATTAGTGTCTACTATTTGGGATAGTGGGCGCTTTTGAGACCCTGAGGGTCCCTGCGACTTAGGGGCAATAAATTTACATTAGCACTTAACACATTCAACATATCCACCCAGTCAGGTGTTAGTGTTGCCGACGGAGACACCATATTTATTTGCTCCACCTCCTCACTAGGAAAGCCTTTTATCTCAGACATGCCGACACACGCGTACCGACACACCACACATTCAGGGAATTTTCTTATCTGGAGACAGTTCCCCCACAAGGCCCTTTGGAAAGACAGAGAGAGAGAGTATGCCAGCACACACCCAGCGCTAATGACACAGTATGTTTACCCAGATAGCGCTGTAATCATCTATTTGCCGCCAATTATGTGCCCCCCCCCCCCCCCCCTTCTTTAAAACCCTCTTTCACTGTGGTAAGCAGGGGAGAGTCCGGGGAGCTTTCTCTCAGCGCTGAGCTGTGGAGAAAATGGTGCTGGTGAGTGCTGAGGGAGAAGCACCGCCCCCTCAGCGGCGGGCTTCGGTCCCGCTGAAATAATGTAAAAACTGGCGGGGGCTCTTTATATATACAGTGCCTAGCTGTATATACTTCTTTTTGCCAGAAAATGAGGATATATTGCTGCCCAGGGCGCCCCCCCCCCCCCCCCCGCGCCCTGCACCCTTACAGTGACTGCCGTGTGTGAGGTGTGTGAGATCAATGGCAGTGTGGGAGGTGTGTGAGAGCAATGGCGCACAGCACTACCGCTGTGCGTTACCTCAGTGAAGATCTGAAGTCTTCTGCCGCCTTTGAAGTCTTCTTTCTTCACATACTCACCCGGCTTCTATCTTCCGGCTCTGTGAGGAGGACGGCGGCGCGGCTCCGGGACGAACTCCAGGGTGAGACCTGTGTTCCGACTCCCTCTGGAGCTAATGGTGTCCAGTAGCCTAAGAAACAGAGCCTAAAGTAGGTCTGTTTCTCTCTCCTCAGTCCCTCGATGCAGGGAGTCTGTTGCCAGCAGGGTTCCCTGAAAATAAAAAAACCTAACAAATATACTTTCTTATCAGGAAACTCAGGAGAGCTCACTGTAATGCACCCAGTCTCCTCTGGGCACAGTAGTAAGCTGAGGTCTGGAGGAGGGGCATAGAGGGAGGAGCCAGTGCACACCCATTCCTAAAGTCTTTCTTAAAGTGCCCATGTCTCCTGCGGAGCCTGTCTATCCCCATGGTCCTTACGGAGTCCCCAGCATCCTCTAGGACGTAAGAGAAAGTGGTAATTATTTCTATGGAATAAAATATGGAGAAAAATCCCTCGAACCAAGGCGGACTGCGATCAGGTAAACCAAAGAGTCGATGGATTATATGCGCCCTGGGTAGCATCAGAAATTGGCATCATAAAGAGATTACGCAGAGTTTCCGAAACGCCACTATTACAGTCCAGGTTTTAAGAATATACATGGATTAAAGAGTTAAATAAAAAAGACATTGAATCACTGCACCCACCTGTCCCTGCTGGGTACATGTGGTACGTCACCACATTGTTTAAATAAAGATCACAGAAGCACTCACTATAGATATATATAATATATTATATATATCTCCTATATATTAGCCCAAGTCTGTGATTCTGTACCTGGCCGTAACGCTGGGCGGAGTCACAGCGGTGGGCGGAGTCACAGAGCCCGCCCACCACATGTGCAGCAAGTCTCTGCTCCTGCTGCCTGTCCATCTCACACCCCTTCCCCCCCCAGCAACTCTGACTCCCCGGCCACGGCGCCGGCCGTACAACAACAGCTGCTGCCACAGGCATAGACATTAGGAGGGTGGCGCAGGAGAAGGCTTCATAGCCCTCCCTGCCCCGCGTACACAGACCCGCCGCCTCCTCCGCACACATCCAGCTGTCCGCTCTCCTGCTGTGACAGGAGCCGAGTGCTGCAGTGACGTCATCTCCTGCAGCACTCGCCTCCTGTCACACAGAAGAGCCGCCACACAAACTCCAGTCTCCGGGGGCTGCCAGCATCTACAGGCAAGCTGGAAACACCCCCGGCGCGAGAGAGAACATACCCGCGAGGCCACGCCCCCTTTACTTTAGGTCACGCCCCGTTTTCACCATCCTAGCCACTGTATCTATGTCTGGTCGCCACTTTACACAAGTCCACCCCCTCCACTACTTCCCCCCTTTCTTCATCAGCTTCCTCACTGGGGACCCTCCCTACCGCCCCGCGTGTCTCTATCCCCTCCCTACCGCCCCAAATCTCTCTGTCCCCTCCCTACCGCCCCGTGTCTCTGTCCCCTCCCTACCGCCCCGTGTCTCTGTCCCCTCCCTACCGCCCCGTGTCTCTGTCCCCTCCCTACCGCCTCACGTCTCTCTGTCCCCTCCCTACCGCCCCGCGTGTCTCTATCCCCTCCCTACCGCCCTGCGTCTCTGTATCCCTTCCCTACCGCCCCGTGTCTCTGTCCCCTCCCTACCGCCCCGCGTCTCTCTGTCCCCTCCCTACCGCCCCACCTCTCTGTCCCCTCCCTACCGCCCCGCGTCTCTCTGTCCCCTCCCTACCGCCCCACCTCTCTGTCCCCTCCCTACCGCCCCGCGTCTCTCTTTCCCCTCCCTACCGCCCCACCTCTCTGTCCCCTCCCTACCGCCCCGCGTCTCTCTGTCGCCTCCCTACCGCCCCGCGTGTCTCTATCCCCTCCCTACCGCCCCACATCTCTCTGTCCCCTCCCTACCGCCCCGTGTCTCTGTCCCCTCCCTACCGCCCCGCGTCTCTCTGTCCCCTCCCTACCGCCCCACCTCTCTGTCCCCTCCCTACCGCCCCGCGTCTCTCTGTCCCCTCCCTACCGCCCCACCTCTCTGTCCCCTCCCTACCGCCCCGCGTCTCTCTTTCCCCTCCCTACCGCCCCACCTCTCTGTCCCCTCCCTACCGCCCCACCTCTCTGTCCCCTCCCTACCGCCCCGCGTCTCTCTGTCCCCTCCCTACCGCCCCGCGTGTCTCTATCCCCTCCCTACCGCCCCACATCTCTCTGTCCCCTCCCTACCACCCCGTGTCTCTGTCCCCTCCCTACCGCCCCGCGTCTCTCTGTCCCCTCCCTACCGCCCCACCTCTCTGTCCCCTCCCTACCGCCCCGCGTCTCTCTGTCCCCTCCCTACCGCCCCACCTCTCTGTCCCCTCCCTACCGCCCCGCGTCTCTCTTTCCCCTCCCTACCACCCCACGTCTCAGTATCCACTTCCTACCGCCCTACGTCTGTTTCCCCTCCTCCCTATGCCCCGCGTCTCTGTCCCCTCCCTACCGCCCCGCTTCCCTCTATCCCCTCCCTACCGCCCCGCGTCTCTGTATCCCCTCCCTACCACCCCGCGTCTCTCTATCCCCTCCCTACCGCCCCGCATCTCTCTTTCCCCTCCCTACCGCCCTGCGTCTCTATATCCTTTCCCTACCGCCCCACCTCTCTGTCCCCTTCCTACCGCCCCGCGTCTCTCTGTCCCCTCCCTACCGCCCGCGTCTCTCTTTCCCCTCCCTACCGCCCTGCGTCTCTCTGTCCCCTCCCTACCGCCCCTCCTCTCTGTCCCCTCCCTACCGCCCCGCGTCTCTCTATCCCCTCCCTACCGCCCCGCGTCTCTCTTTCCCCTCCCTACCGCCCCGCGTCTCTCTGTCCCCTCCCTACCGCCCCTCCTCTCTGTCCCCTCCCTACCGCCCCGCGTCTCTCTGTCCCCTCCCTACCGCCCCACGTCTCAGTATCCACTTCCTACCGAACATACGTCTGTTTCCCCTCCTCCCTATGCCCCGCGTCTCTGTCCCCTCCCTACCGCCCCGCGTCCCTATATCCCCTCCCTACCGCCCCGCGTCTCTCTATCCCCTCCCTACCACCCGGCGTCTCTCTATCCCCTCCCTACCACCCCGCGTCTCTCTATCCCCTCCCTAACGCCCCGCGTCTCTCTTCCCCCTCCCTACCACCCCGCTTCTCTCTATCCCCTCCCTACCGCCCCGCGTCTCTGTATCCCCTCCCTACCGCCCCGCGTCTCTGTATCCCCTCCCTACCGCCCTGCGTCTCTCTTTCCCCTCCCTACCGCCCCACGTCTCTGTATTCACTCCCTACCGCCCTGCGTCTCTCTGTCCCCTCCCTACCGCCCCACGTCTGTGTATTCACTCCCTACCGCCCCGCGTCTCTCTGTCCCCTCCCTACCGCCCTGCGTCTCTCTTTCCCCTCCCTACCGCCCCGCGACTCTCTGTCCCCTCCCTACCGCCCCTCCCTACCGCCCCTCCTCTCTGTCCCCTCCCTACCGCCCCGCGTCTCTCTGTCCCCTCCCTACCGCCCCACGTCTCAGTATCCACTTCCTACCACCCTACGTCTGTTTCCCCTCCTCCCTATGCCCCGCGTCTCTGTCCCCTCCCTACCGCCCCGCGTCCCTATATCCCCTCCCTACCACCCCGCGTCTCTCTATCCCCTCCCTACCACCCCGCGTCTCTCTATCCCCTCCCTAACGCCCCGCGTCTCTCTTCCCCCTCCCTACGGCCCCGCATCTCTCTTTCCCCTCCCTACCGCCCCGCGTCTCTGTTTCCCCTCCCTACTGCCCCATGTCTCTGTATCCCCTCCCTACCGCCCCATGTCTCTGTATCCCCTCCTCCTACGCCTCTGTATCCCCACCCTACCACCCCACATCTCTCTATCCCCTCCCTACCGCCCTGCGTCTCTCTATCCCCTCCATACCGCCCTGGGTCTCTGTATCCCCTCCCTACCGCCCTGCGTCTCTCTATCCCCTCCCTACCGCCCCGCGTCTCTCTTCCCCCTCCCTACCGCCCCATGTCTCTGTATCCCCTCCCTACCGCCCCATGTCTCTGTATCCCCTCCTCCCTACACCTCTGTATCCCCACCCTACCACCCCGCGTCTCTCTATCCCCTCCCTAACGCCCCGCGTCTCTCTATCCCCTCCCTAACGCCCCGCGTCTCTCTTTCCCCTCCCTACCGCCCCGCGTCTCTCTTTCCCCTCCCTACCGCCCCATGTCTCTGTATCCCCTCCCTACCGCCCCATGTCTCTGTATCCCCACCTCCCTACACCTCGGTATCCCCACCCTACCGCCCCGCTTCTCTCTATCCCCTCCCTACCGCCCCGCGTCTCTGTATCCCCTCCCTACCGCCCTGCGTCTCTCTTTCCCCTCCCTACCGCCCCACGTCTCTGTATTCACTCCCTACCGCCCTGCGTCTCTCTGTCCCCTCCCTACCACCCCACGTCTCTGTATTCACTCCCTACCGCCCCGCGTCTCTCTGTCCCCTCCCTACCGCCCTGCGTCTCTCTTTCCCCTCCCTACCACCCCACGTCTCTGTATTCACTCCCTAACGCCCCCGCGTCTCTCTTCCCCCTCCCTACGGCCCCGCATCTCTCTTTCCCCTCCCTACCGCCCCGCGTCTCTGTATCCCCTCCCTACCGCCCCATGTCTCTGTATCCCCTCCTCCTACGCCTCTGTATCCCCACCCTACCACCCCGCGTCTCTCTATCCCCTCCCTAACGCCCCGCATCTCTCTTTCCCCTCCCTACCCAGTAGCGGATCTTGCCACGGGCAAGCAGTACTTTTGCCCGGGGCGCCGCCTTCCGGAGGGCGCCGCACCATGGCAAGATCCGCCACTGCTGTGCCCTCCGCTGCCCGCTGTGTCCCCCCGGCTCCTGCGGCTCTGGTCCCGTGAAGGGAACTAGACGCGTAGCGTCTAGTTTCCCTTCGCAAAGAGGACCATTACTGAGCGGTGCGCGATGACGTCATCACGCACCGCACAGCAAAGGTCCTCTCCGCGAAGGGAACTAGACACTACGCGTCTAGTTTCCCTTCGCGGAGAGGACCTTTTGCTGTGCGGTGCGCGATGACGTCATCGCGCACCGCTCAGCATTTAAGCGGCGCTTCTGCTGTACAGGGGGCGTGACTGACCACGCCCCCTGTAGTAAGCCACGCCCCCATTCCCTGCCCGGGCCGCCGAGGGCATTCGAACCGGCCCTGTCCCTACCGCCCCGCGTCTCTCTTTCCCCTCCCTACCGCCCCATGTCTCTGTATCCCCTCCCTACCGCCCCACGTCTCTGTATCTCCTCCTCCCTACACCTCTGTATCCCCACCCTACCACCCCGCTTCTCTCTATCCCCTCCCTACCGCCCCGCGTCTCTGTATCCCCTCCCTACCGCCCCGCGTCTCTGTATCCCCTCCCTACCGCCCTGCGTCTCTCTTTCCCCTCCCTACCGCCCCGTCGTCTCTGTATTCACTCCCTACCGCCCTGCGTCTCTCTGTCCCCTCCCTACCGCCCCACGTCTGTGTATTCACTCCCTACCGCCCCGCGTCTCTCTGTCCCCTCCCTACCGCCCTGCGTCTCTCTTTCCCCTCCCTACCGCCCCACGTCTCTGTATTCACTCCCTACCGCCCCGCGTCTCTCTTTCCCCTCCCTACCGCGTCTCTCTGTCCCCTCCCTACCGCGTCTCTCTGTCCCCTCCCTACCGCCCGCGTCTCTATGTCCCCTCCCTACCGCCCGCATCTGTCTGTCCCCTCCCTACCGCCCGCCTCTCTATCCCATCCCTACCGCCCGCATCTCTCTGTCCCCTCCCTACCGCTCTGCGTCTCTCTATCCCCTCCCTACCGCCCCGCGTCTCTCTGTCCCCTCCATACCGCCCCACGTCTCTCTGTATTCACTCCCTACCGCCCTGCGTCTCTGTATCCCCTCCCTACCGCCCCGCATCTCTCTGTCCCCTCCCTACCGCGTCTCTCTATCCCCTCCCTACCGCGTCTCTCTGTCCCCTCCCTACCGCGTCTCTCTGTCCCCTCCCTACCGCCCGCGTCTCTATGTCCCCTCCCTACCGCCCGCATCTGTCTGTCCCCTCCCTACCGCCCGCCTCTCTGTCCCATCCCTACCGCCCGCGTCTCTCTGTCCCCTCCCTACCGCTCTGCGTCTCTTTATCCCCTCCCTACCGCCCCGTGTCTCTCTGTCCCCTCCCTACCGCCCCACGTCTCTGTATTCACTCCCTACCGCCTCGCGTCTCTCTGTCCCCTCCCTACCGCCCCACGTCTGTGTATTCACTCCCTACCGCCCCGCGTCTCTCTGTCCCCTCCCTACCGCCCTGCGTCTCTCTTTCCCCTCCCTACCGCCCCACGTCTCTGTATTCACTCCCTACCGCCCCGAGTCTCTCTTTCCCCTCCCTACCGTGTCTCTCTGTCCCCTCCCTACCGCCCGCGTCTCTATGTCCCCTCCCTACCGCCCGCATCTGTCTGTCCCCTCCCTACCGCCCGCCTCTCTGTCCCATCCCTACCGCCCGCGTCTCTCTGTCCCCTCCCTACCGCTCTGCGTCTCTCTATCCCCTCCCTACCGCCCCGCGTCTCTCTGTCCCCTCCCTACCGCCCCACGTCTCTCTGTATTCACTCCCTACCGCCCTGCGTCTCTGTATCCCCTCCCTACCGCCCCGCGTCTCTCTGTCCCCTCCCTACCGCTCTGCGTCTCTCTATCCCCTCCCTACCGCGTCTCTCTGTCCCCTCCCTACCGCATCTCTCTGTCCCCTCCCTACCGCCCGCGTCTCTATGTCCCCTCCCTACCGCCCGCATCTGTCTGTCCCCTCCCTACCGCCCGCCTCTCTGTCCCATCCCTACCGCCCGCGTCTCTCTGTCCCCTCCCTACCGCTCTGCGTCTCTTTATCCCCTCCCTACCGCCCCGTGTCTCTCTGTCCCCTCCCTACCGCCCCACGTCTCTGTATTCACTCCCTACCGCCTCGCGTCTCTCTGTCCCCTCCCTACCGCCCGCGTCTCTCTATCCACTCCCTACCGCGTCTCTCTGTCCCCTCCCTACCACCCCGCGTCTCTCTATCCCCTCCCTACCGCCCCCGCGTCTTTCTATCCCCTTCCTACCGCCCTGCATCTCTCTATCCCCTCCCTACCGCCCCGCGTCTCTCTATCCCCTCCCTACCGCGTCTCTCTGTCCCCTCCCTACCGCCCGCGTCTCTATGTCCCCTCCCTACCGCCCGCATCTGTCTGTCCCCTCCCTACCGCCCGCCTCTCTGTCCCATCCCTACCGCCCGCGTCTCTCTGTCCCTCCCTACCGCTCTGCCTCTCTCTATCCCCTCCCTACCGCCCCGCGTCTCTCTGTCCCCTCCCTACCGCCCCACGTCTCTGTATTCACTCCCTACCGCCTCGCGTCTCTCTGTCCCCTCCCTACCGCCCGCGTCTCTCTATCCACTCCCTACCGCGTCTCTCTGTCCCCTCCCTACCACCCTGCGTCTCTCTATCCCCTCCCTACCGCCCCGCGTCTTTCTATCCCCTCCCTACCGCCCTGCATCTCTCTATCCCCTCCCTACCGCCCCGCGTCTCTCTATCCCCTCCCTACCGCCCTGCATCTCTGTATCCCCTCCCTACCGCCCCGCCTCTCTCTATCCCCTCCCTACCGCCCCGCGTCTCTGTATCCCCTCCCTACCGCCCCGCGTCTCTGTATCCCCTCCCTACCGCCCTGCATCTCTCTATCCCCTCCCTATGGCCCTGCGTCTCTGTGTCCCCTCCCTACCCCCCTGCGTCCCATACAGGGTCCATACCACCGGCTCCTTGATACCTCCCTGACAAACCCTCACCAGGAGGACAGGAGCCGTAACCCTCTGCGGTGCTCACCGTAGTTACCGGTATATTGGTGATGCTCCGCTCTGCCGCCTCCTCCCTATCCCTCACTCAGCAAGCCCAGCACCAAGCAGATGATCGCGCTGCCCATGGCCATTGGCCCTGGGAGCAGCTCCAGCCTGCGCACCCTCCTCCTACTTCACCTGAGGGGGGCGCGTACATAGCGCATGCAGAGGGGACTGGTGCACCTGTGGCCGCGTGGACACATTGTGTGCGCAACATGTCCGCGTTGCTACACCTGAAGGATCAGAAGGTGTAGAGAGAGGACACAGCTGCCTCTGTTCCGCATTGTACCAGCACTCCCCTCTGTGTCTAATGACACCATATACCTCTTCATGCCGGTATGTCTATACCACATGCATCCTTATCCGTGTCCTATATATTGTTACACATACAATCACATAGTTATAGGTCCTGCACCCCCCCCCCCCCCCCACCTGCATCCACCGCCCCCCCCCTCCACCCGCAGCATCTACATACTCCCTGCCTCATCCGCGCCCCCCCCCCCCCGCACCCGCTACATTCTGTACATCGTGCCCTGCAGGCACCGTTAACGCCGTCGCAAGGGCCTACACCCCCTTCACCATCTGAAGCCCTTTCGTCGTGCAATATTTAACCACTAACAAACCTAGGAATGCAGGTAATACTCATACAAATATTGAACCCCAGCAAGGCGTGAAGCGCCTAGTATATATATATATATATATATATATATATATATATTATAGACACTCCAAGCAGTATTCTGCATACTTTATAAAGTTATAAACTAACTAACATTTCCTGTTTAAAAAGTTAACTAGGGCACTACTGGTCAATACTATGGGGCATAACATCAACTAGGTCAAAATAAGGGCTAAATTCTCAGTGGCGCACAAGGGGGGATTTCTGAGTACCCAGAAACCCCTCGTGATGGAGACAGTTGTATTTCTCTGTCTCTACAATGGCCTGCTCACAACCCAGAACCCCGCCCCCTGTAACGCCGTGATTTGAAAGTCTATGTGAAGGGGGCGAGGCCAAATATGACGCAATTCAATAAAACTACATGTTAGTCACACACCCTCGCTGTAGACTAATGAATCACAGGGGGTGGGCCTAATGCCACAAAATGCCTGCCTCCAACAGCAACATGGCAGCTGCATCAGTACCGTGTGTGTGCTAGTGTGTTTGCTGTTTGTATGTATCTGTGTGTGTATGTGTTGAAAAGTGTGTGTGTGTGTGTGTGTGTGTGTGTGTGTGTGTGTGTGTCTCTGAGTGTACAGATTTGTATAAAGATATATGTGTCACCAAGTCTGGTTACACCTGGTGTGCACTATATATGCCCCCCCCCCCCCCCCCCGCACGCTAGAGGTGTCTGAAAGGGGCGGAACCTATCATAAAGGGGCGTGGCCTCATGGGAAATTCTAATGACATCACTTCGGGGCCTTGCCCAGAATCCCTGTAGAGGCTGTGCATGCCCCTGGACACTAGTACCTGCACGGTCACACTGCAGCACTCGCTTCCTGTCACTGTGGAGGAGCCGCCATTTTGGTGAAGCCCACTCCGAGAGTGACACACGGGTGTGGCCCGTAACCCCTCTCACGGAGAAAATTGTGCCATGTTACCCCTGATTTTTCTACTGCTAAAGCCATTTTGTCATAGACAGATACTGTAGATAGATAGATAGATAGATAGATAGATAGATAGATAGATAGATAGATAGATAGATAGATAGATAGATAGATAGACAGATAATTGTAGATACATTTCATATATTCATTTCTTGATAAATAGGAACTTGTGCAATATTTGGGAACAATTCTAATTATTAGATTATAGCAGCTTTTAAATAAACAAAAATCAATTCTTCTTCTGTTCCACATTCCTCAGAGGCACAATAGCGCAGACCTGACCCGGCAAAGGTATGAAGCCATTCCAGCTTGTGTTTGCACGGGGGTGTAACTGACACCGATCAAAGATCACACAGCCGCTATTCTCCAGCTTCCTGGCTCCCCTTACCTGGAGCTTTGCCAGAACTCTAGTAAATGATTATATTGCTGCTAAGGTCATTAATTAAGGCATTAATACCACATGGTTATTTATCTAACAATACAATATTGCTTACTTTCCTGAACTACCGTCTGTATTTCATCCAGGCTGTAAATGTTTGATTCAAGTTTGCAAAATCAGCTACTTTTTACAATTCATCTATTTTCCCTTATGGTAAAATGGACAATAACTGGTAATATACGGTAAGTTAATGGACTACATTTTCATATTTTAACACAGAGTCGGTGTGGGCATAGGTTGCCAAGGCAATTGCAGAGGGGGTGCCACCCATCTGGACGGGTGTAGAGGCAACAGAGAATTTGGGGACACACTGAAGCAGAGGGTACCCCTATGGTTAGCATTGTTGTCTGACAGCGCTAGGATTGGTCCCCAGTCTAGGCCCTATCTGTGTGGAGTTTGTATATACTCCGTGTTTTTGTGGGTTATATTGGAGTTCTATTGTTTATATACAATCAGAACATCATTGTCAAATCTACTCTTCCTGGAAGCTGATGTCCGGGTGTTGTAACCGTGCTTGTTCCGGGGCCATTCCAGGGGTCTACAGCTGACACGTTCAGCTGACATTTCCCGATCTGGACCTTGATAGTGCGTGCTGGCAGTCATGCAGTGTGATCCTACTTTGCAGCTGCTTCCAAATGTGATGTTTCTGTCCTGTTATACACGTCTGCATTATGTAAAGTGCTCTACCAACGCGTTTCACCTTTCACAGGCAACTTCTTCAGGGATGTGAAACTCACATTGTCATGCATGCCATGTGGCCAAATGTGCAAGGACTGAGACGCTCACTTGCAGCATCTGTGCACACTGTATACAGATTGGTGCGTCCTTATACGCCCCTATTGGTCATACCATTGACCGCGGATTCTCCATCTGACTATGGCTTCCTTTGACAGCAGCTGTGCATCTGGGAATGCAGCCACTTGCATTGACGCACCTGCGACACTCCCATATTACGCCCGCCGAACGGACCATCTCATTGGCTGGGTCCACGCTACCCTATACCTCACGGAATTTGTGGCGCTCTATTAGTAATGGCGATTAGTAAGATCAATAAACATTCCTCCCATGTGTCCTAATACAAGCAGGACATTCCTGATAGGAGAGGACTGACGCGTTGTTCCGTGGCAACAAGTGGGGTAATTCAGACCTGATCGCTAGGCTGCGTTTTCTCACAGCCTGCGATCAGGTCCGAATTGCGCATGTGTATGCACCGCAATGCGCAGGCGCAACGCAACGCAGCAACGGAGATGGGTGCATAGCGACGGGATGGTGCAAAAAAAGCGATCGCACGGGCGTTCGCAAGGTGACTGACAGGAAGAGGGCGTTTGTGGGTGGCTACTGACCGTTTTCTGGGAGTGTCTGGAAAAACGCAGGCGTGTCCAAGCGTTTGCAGGGCGGGTGTCTGACGTCAGTTCAGGTCCCGGACAGGCTGAAGTGATCGCAGCGGCTGAGTAAGTCCTGGGCTGCGCAGAGACTGCACAAGATCTGTTTGTACAACTCTGCTACACATGTGTTCGCACACTTACACAGCTAAAATACTGTCCCCCTGTAGGCGGAGACTATCTGATCGCAGGGCTGCAAAAATCGCTGCCCAGCGATCAAGTCTAAATTAGGCTCCAGGTGCGGCTCACAGCACGGCTAATTCATATATTGGTGTTCTGGGGGAGGAATAGCACATCAGGGGAGCACTATGCACGCTCCTGGGGTACATGGCATGCACCCATGTGGCATGAACACCCCCCCAATGATGCCTCCGTTGTTATGGGCTCTTTAATGTTTGACAGTAGTTGTTTAAATAAATGTTTGACTGGTTTCCAGTGTTGGGATGTTTGTCTAAACCTGCTGGAAAAACTACATGATGTCTGCCAGATTATTTATGGCTTCCAGCTTTTACAGCAGGATGGCAGTATGCGAATACCAATGAGTTACGGCCTCATTTAAAGTTAGAAGCAACGATGAACCTTATGCATACACACATCAGTGCAGTGTAACTATTTTTACATGTTCTGAGTTGCATGTATAAGATACATATAATCTAAAACAGTAAGCACAGATGTTTAAAGGGCATATGGGTGGGGGGGGGGGGGGGGGGGGTGAGAGGTCATCATGTTCAGAGCTGCGATTGCATCATCAAGCCACCCAGGTGTTCCCCAGTGCAATGGACAGGATTCTGGAAGCTGCTCTGCTCTCTCAGGACACTTGGAATCCAGGAGTCTCCTTGACATTCTGGAACAGTAATCAAGTACAGTTTAGAGCAGTGTTTCCCAAACTCAGCTCCCTAACAGTCCAGGTATTAAGGATATCTGTGGTTGAGCACAGATGGCTAAATCAAAATGACTGACAATGAAATGAAGTCGCTTCTGCTAAAGCGTGGATATTTTTAAAACCTGGACTACTAGGGTACCCTGGGGACTGATATGGGAAAACATTAGTCCGGAGCACAGATCACCTTCAATACGTGAACTTGCGCCAGGCTTCTGAATAATGCATTTTTATGAAAGGCGCCATGAAATTCCGGAATGTCAAGACAGTCACTGCCCCGATATTAGCACCCTAAAATAGGGCACATCTGCTAGGGGCGTGCATGTGATATTATACTCTCTAGACAGCAAGTGTAAGGTGTGTGCAACTCTAAATGTTCATGCATGCTGCATGTATGTGCAGCGGTGCAAAATTAGGGTGCAAAAATGCGCTCACTTGCAAGTCTACAAAAGGCCCCACCTGGGCGAACGAGTCCTAGGAAGCCACGAGCGATTGCAATGTATGAGATCTGGGCAGGGCACTCCCCTCTGGTTTATAAACATCCCATTTTTCATGGCGTGGAAGGATTTCCTCTATACAGATGAGAAAGATGATAGTATGTGCTTAGTGCACAGCTGCCAGCAGACTACCTGTAAGAACTTGCCGCGGACCGTCGGCACCTCACAATACTAGGCTTCATCTCCCAGTAGCTACCTCATGCAGTGGTAATGAGAGATCCTATGGCCTTACTACGCCTGCCAAGTTTTCGCTGACTTGCATAACAGTTGTTTTCTGGCTCAGGTTACAGCCAGCCACGATTACAACAGTTCTTTAATCTAATCTTAGCAAATGTTCTATAGAGGGGAGAAGGAAAACACGAGCGCAACTCAAACACTGGTGTGCAAACAGGACAGCTGGGGGGAAGAGCCTCGGTATCTGGGACACTGAAAGGGGGGCGACCGGCCTGTTCAGGCTTATGGGAGCTAACATTAGAGGCCGCAGCTGTAAGAATCCTGGCCCTCATTCCGAGTTGTTCGCTCGGTATTTTTCATCGCATCGCAGTGAAAATCCGCTTAGTACGCATGCGCAATGTTCGCACTGCGACTGCGCCAAGTAACTTTACTATGAAGAAAGTATTTTTACTCACGGCTTTTTCTTCGCTCCGGCGATCGTAATGTGATTGACAGGAAATGGGTGTTACTGGGCGGAAACACGGCGTTTCAGGGGCGTGTGGCTGAAAACGCTACCGTTTCCGGAAAAAACGCAGGAGTGGCCGGGGAAACGGTGGGAGTGCCTGGGCGAACGCTGGGTGTGTTTGTGACGTCAACCAGGAACGACAAGCACTGAAATGATCGCACAGGCAGAGTAAGTCTGGAGCTACTCTGAAACTGCTAAGTAGTTAGTAATCGCAATATTGCGAATACATCGGTCGCAATTTTAAGAAGCTAAGATTCACTCCCAGTAGGCGGCGGCTTAGCGTGTGTAACTCTGCTAAAATCGCCTTGCGACCGATCAACTCGGAATGAGGGCCCCTGTTTTCTGTCATTAAATATAGAGTATGCGTGTGGATCGTAATTCTGCTGTTGCATGCGCAGATTTGCGATCACATCCGATCACATTTGCGATCACATCCTTTTACCATTTACGGTGGGTCTGCACATGCGATTTTCAGTCTCAGTAGCTATCTATGCTGAATGAGGGCCTTAGGGGGTCATTCCGAGTTGATCGCTCGCTAGCAACTTTTTGCAGCGCTGCGATCAGATAGTCGCCGCCTATGGGGGAGTATATTTTCGCTTTGCAAGTGTGCGAACGCTTTTGCAGCTGACGGCACAAAAAAGTTTGTTGCAGTTTCTAAGTAGCTCTGGACTTACTCAGCCGCTGCGATCACTTCAGTCTTTTTGGACCCGGAACTGACGTCAGACACCCGCCCTGCAAACGCTTGGGCAGGCCTGCGTTTTCCCAAACACTCCCTGAAAACGGTCAGTTGACACCCATAAATGCCTTCTTCCTGTCAATCTCCTTGCGATCGTCTGTGTACCCGTACGATCCCCTTTGTACCGTACGACGCGCCTGCACATTGCGGTGCATACGATTGCGCAGTTTTGCCGAGTTTTAACCTGATTGCAGCGCTGCAAAAAGTTGCTAGCGAGCGATCAACTCGGAATGACCCCCTAATTCCATAAGGATTGCAGATTCTGCTAGTTAGCAGAATTTGCAATCCATCATGCTGGGGCCGCATGTTTTTTTGCAATGCTTTCTTGACTTTTTGATTTCCTCGAAAAGGACACTTTTTTATTTAATACAATTCAGATAAAAAAAAATACATTACGTGCATTCTATAACCGTAACATTTTATTGTGACGTTAACTAAGACGCGTTGTGTTCATTAGCAAAATTAACAGTGGGGGTGGCAGTAAAACTGTAGTAATGGAATACGGAGAATAAAAAGGGACAATCTTAGAGACAAGTAAACCCATATTCCATCTTTTTTAGTGGGTAATGTATCAAACCTTCTAAATAGGACAGGTGGAGAATTTGACAATAGCAACCAGATTATGTATCAAATGTACTAGAGAAATGATAAATGATTGGTTGCTTTGGGCAACTTCTTTAGAGGGATTGGCTGTTGGAAATCTGTGTGTACAGGCGTGAGGATGTAGCAGGTACAGCCGTACTCACTGTTACAGTATACACACTGGAGCGGAGCTTGAGCAGAGGAGGGTGTCATATAAACACGGGTCCCGTCTAGATCTAAGTGGAAGAATACTGTCTTCCATAGTGGCACTCTCACACAGTCTCCACACATGATCAGTAGTAGCCCCAGCGGCCATCTTGTTACAGGGAATGAAGCTTCCCCGGAGGAAAAACAAAGGGGAGTCGCGCAATAGCTCATTCTTCTAGCAACCCTTTATGTATACAATTTACATAATTTAAATAAGAGCCTTACATTTTGTCAGATCTTTTAAATGGCAGAGTTTGTTGGCCCATAAACGCTGCTCTTTGCTACCTTTTCAACGCCAAATAAAATAAAACACATATAGGGGCCAATTCAGTTAGCAACTTGAACAGCACATCGCAGCCAACTTCATCGCTAACTTCATCGAGGTGCCCAGGAAAACTAGCGATGTTCCTCCTACCGTAATGGGCTAATATGTCCAGCGTGCTCGTAACTGAATCCCCCCCATAGCATCACATTGCCATAGTCCTGTTAATCCATATGTACTGTTTGAACCACAGGAAAAGAGATTATGAGTTAAAGATGAAATAAATCCAGGTAACATATAGATGTGTCCACATACACCAAGGACAACAATCCAGCGTTACCCCGGAGACTGGCGCTGCCGCTGTATGCAGCTGCTGTGTGCGACACAGGCGCTAACCTGGGTAACAAGTAAAAAGACTAAAGTCCAATACGGGCGAGCCGCGCCGTGCAACGCAGCATGCAGCATTGTGCTCAATCTCCGTCTTTATACCAATTCCTCTGCAACCAAAAAACTGACACTAAGGGGGTAATTCAGAGTTGATCGCAGCAGCAAATTTGTTAGCAGTTGGACAAAACCATGTGCACTGCAGGTGGGGCAGATGTAACATGTGCAGAGAGAGCTAGATTTGGGTGGGGTGTGTTCAGACTGAAATCTAAATTGCAGTGTAAAAATAAAGCAGCCAGTATTTACCCTGCACAGAAACAATATAACTCACCCAAATCTAACTCTCTCCGCACATGTTACATCTGCCCCCCTGCAGTGCACATGGATTTGCTCATTAGTGTGCTGTTTTGGTTTGCTAACAACCCTGAATAAGGCCCACAGTCCCTAGAAGTATATTTCTTTAAAAAAAAAAAAAAATCTATAATTCTATTTCTCTGACGTCCTAGTGGATGCTGGGAACTCCGTAAGGACCATGGGGAATAGCGGCTCCGCAGGAGACTGGGCACAACTAAAGAAAGCTTTAGGACTACCTGGTGTGCACTGGCTCCTCCCTCTATGACCCTCCTCCAGACCTCAGTTAGAATCTGTGCCCGGCTGAGCTGGATGCACACTAGGGGCTCTCCTGAGCTCCTAGAAAAGAAAGTATATTTTAGGTTTTTTATTTTCAGTGAGATCTGCTGGCAACAGACTCACTGCTACGAGGGACTTAGGGGAAAGAAGCGGACCTACCTGCTTGCAGCTAGCTTGGGCTTCTTAGGCTACTGGACACCATTAGCTCCAGAGGGATCGAACACAGGCCCAGCCTCGGTCGTCCGGTCCCGGAGCCGCGCCGCCGTCCCCCTTGCAGAGCCAGAAGCAAGAAGAACGTCCAGGAAATCGGCGGCAGAAGACTCCGGTCTTCATTAAAGTAGCGCACAGCACTGCAGCTGTGCGCCATTGCTCCCTGTGCACACCACATACTCCGGTCACTGATGGGTGCAGGGCGCTGGGGGGGGGGCGCCCTGGGCAGCAATTAGAGTACCTTAAGAGTGGCAAATCACACATAATATAGCCTAATAAGCTATATATGTGTAAAATACCCCTGCCACATTATGATTATAAGAGCGGGAGAAGTCCGCCGAAAAAGGGGTGGGGCTATCTCCCTCAGCACACTGGCGCCATTTTCTCTTCACAGTGCAGCTGGAAGACAGCTCCCCAGGCTCTCCCCTGTAGTTTTCAGGCTCAAAGGGTTAAAAAGAGAGGGGGGGCACTAAATTTAGGCGCAAATCTGTGTATTATAGCAGCCAGGGCCGGTGCAAGGTTTCTCGGCACCCTAGGCAAAACTTCTGCCTTCTGCCCCTTCCCCCGGGTGGTCTTCTGGTTGCCAAACGTCGGGATCCCGGCGCACAGTATACCGGTGCCGGAATCCCGACACCCGGCCTACCGACACATATTCTCCATCGTGGGGGTCCACGAGCCCCCCGGAGGGAGAATAAATAGGGTGCCTGCAGCGCGGCGAGCGCAGCGAGCCCGCAAGGGGCTCATTTGCGCTCGCCACGCTGTCGGTATGCCAGCGGTTGGGCTCCCGGCGCCAGTATGCTGGTCACCGGGAGCCCAGCCGCCGGCATACCATACTACACCCCCTTCCCCCTACCCACCCTTCAGAAGAAAGGCATGCTGCTCTCACGCCCTCCCCCCTACTCTGGTAAATGTCTGCTGTTCTATCCCCCCAAAATCTGTGTGCATGCTGCTGCTCATCACCCCAGACTGTGTTCATGCCTGCTCCTTATCTCCTCCCCCCACCCCCTCACCACACCGCTGTTATCGCTCTCTTTCCTTATCAATGCAGAGAATGCACTGTGCAGACACCTTACCTGCAGGCTGCAGTGCAGAGTTGGAACTGAGTAGTCTGTGAAAGAGCCTGGAATGAAGAGCAGTGCTGCATGTCACCCCCAGCCAGGACTCCAGGAGCTGTCAAAGTTACTGCCTGTGCCGGGTGGAGATGGAGCTGGAGGCTGCAATACGGGAGCTTAGCAGTCACGGCTACTGTAAGATAAGAGTTCTGGGGGATTGCAGAGGCTGTAAAAGGTAGGACTATGCTACCTTTTTTAGGCAGCTGTAGCAGGCCGCCCCCTCAGGTCCCGGCGCCCCTAGGCAGCTGCCTAAAGCTGCCTAGTGGAAGCTCCGGCCCTGATAGCAGCTATAAGGGAAAAATCACTGTGTAGTGTGTATCCCTGTTTTATATAGCGCTCTGGTGTGTGCTGGCATACTCTCTCTCTGTCTCCCCAAAGGACTTTGTGGGGTCCTGTCCTCAGTCAGAGCATTCCCTGTGTGTGTGTGGTGTGTCGGTACGGCTGTGTCGACATGTTTGATGAGGAGGCTTATGTGGAGGCGGAGCAGATGCCGATAAATGTGATGTCACCCCCTGCGGGGTCGACACCTGAGTGGATGGACATGTGGAAGGAATTACGTGACAGTGTCAACTCCTTACATAAAAGGTTTGACGACACAGCAGATGTGGGACAGCCGGCTTCTCAGCCCGTGCCTGCCCAGGCGTCTCAAAAGCCATCAGGGGCCCTAAAACGCCCGCTACCTCAGATGGCAGACACAGATGTCGACATGGATACTGACTCCAGTGTCGACGACGATGAGACTACTGTACAAGTGTACATTCCAATAGAGCCACCCGTTACATGATTACGGCAATAAAAAATGTGTTGCACATTTCTGATATTACCCCAGGTACCACAAAAAAGGGTATTATGTTTGGGGAGAAAAAAGCTTCCAGTGGTTTTTCCCCCATCTGATGAACTAAATGTGTGAAGAAGCGTGAGTTTCCCCCGATAAGAAACTGGTAATTTCTAAAAGGTTACTAATGGCGTACCCTTTCCCGCCAGAGGATAGGTCACGTTGGGAGACATCCCCTAGGGTGAATAAAGCGCTCACACGTCTGTCAAAGGTCAAAGAAGGTGGCACTACCGTCTCAGGACACGGCCGCCCTAGAGGAGCCTGCAGATAGAATGCAGGAGGCTATCCTGAAGTCTGTATATACACACTCAGGCATTATACTGAGACCAGCTATTGCTTCAGCATGAATGTGCAGTGCTGCAGCTGCGTGGTCAGATTATCTGTACCTTAAGACAGGGACACTATATTGCTAACCATAGAGCATAATAAAGACGCAGTCTTATACATGAGAGATGCACAGAGGGATAATTGCCGACTGGCATCTAAAATAAACGCAATGTCCATTTCTGCCAGGAACAGGGACGGGGTTACTATTCCACAATGTTTGTGGTACCGAAACCGGACGGTTCGGTGAGACCCATTTTGAAATTTGAAATCCTTGAACACTTATATACGAAGGTTCAAGTTCAAAATGGAATCGCTCAGGGCGGTTATTGCAAGCCTGGACAAAGGGGATTACATGGTATCACTGGACATCAAGGATGCTTACCTGCATGTCCCCATTTACCCCCCTCACCAGGAGTACCTAAGATTTGTGGTACAGGACTGTCATTACCAATTCCAGACGTTGCCGTTTGGTCTGTCCACGGCACCGAGGGTATTTACCAAGGTAATGGCAGAGATGATGATACTCCTTCGAAGGTAGGGAGTTATAATTATCCCGTACTTGGACGATCTCCTTATAAAGGCGAGGTCCAGGGTACAGTTGTTGATCGGAGTAGCACTAGCTGGGGCAGTGCTAAAACAGCACGGCTGGATCCTGAACATTCCGAAGTCGCAGCTGGTTCCTACAATGCGTCTACTGTTCCTGGGGATGGTTCTCGACACAGAACAGAAAAAAGTGTTTCTCCCGGAGGAGAAGGCCAAGGAGTTGTCATCTCTATTCAGAGACCTCCTAAAACCAAAACAGGTGTCGGTGCACCATTGCACGCGAGTCCTGGGAAAGATGTTGGCTTCTTACGAAGCAATTCCATTCGGAGGGTTCCATGCAAGGATCTTTCAGTGGGATCTGTTGGACAGGTGGTCCGGATCGCATCTTCAGATGCATCGGCTGATAACCCTGTCTCCAAGGGCCAGGGTGTCGCTGTTGTGATGGCTGCAGAGTGCTCATCTTCCAGAGGGCCGCAGATTCGGCATACAGGACTGGGTCCTGTTGACCTCGGATGCCAGCCTTCGAGGTTGGGGGGCAGTCACACAGGGAAGAAACTTCCAAGGACAATGGTCAAGTCAGGAGACTTCCCTACACATATATATTCTGGAACTAAGGGCCATTTGCAATGCCCTAAGTCAGGCAAGACCCCTGCTTCAAAACCAGCCGGTGCTGATCTAGTCAGACAACATCACGGCGGTCGCCCATGTAAACCGACAGGGCGGCACAAGAAGCAGGATGGCAATGGCACAAGGATTCTCCGATGGGCGGAAAATCATGTGTTAGCACTGTCAGCAGTGTTCATTCCCGGAGTGGACAACTGGGAAGCAGACTTTCTCAGCAGACACGACCTCCACCCGGGAGAGTGGGGACTTCATCCAGAAGTCTTCCAAATGATTGTACACCATTGGGAAGGGCCACAGGTGGACATGATGGCGTCCGCCTCAACAAAAAGCTAAAATGTTATTGCGCCAGGTCAAGGGACCCTCAGGCGATAGCTGTGGACGCTCTGGTAACACCGTGGGTGTACCAGTCGGTGTATGTGTTCCTTCCTCTGCCTCTCATACCCAAGGTACTGAGAATAATAAGAAGGAGAGGAGTAAGAACTATACTCGTGGTTCCGGATTGGCCACGAAGATCTTGGTACCCAGAACTTCAAGAAATGATCTCAGAGGACCCACGGCCTCTGCCGCTCAGACAGGACCTGCTGCAGCAGGGGCCCTGTCTGTTCCAAGACGTACCGCGGCTGCGTTTGACGGCATGGCGGTTGTTATCCCTACGCTAATTAAAGCTAGGAAAGAAGTGACCGCAAACCATTATCACCGCATATGGCGGAAATATGTTGCGTGGTGTGAGGCCAGGAAGGCCCCAATAGAGGAATTCAGCTAGGTCGATTTCTGCACTTCCTACAGTCAGGGGTGACTATGGGCCTAAAATTGGGTTCCATTAAGGTCCAGATTTCGGCTCTATCGATTTTCTTCCAAAAAGAACTGGCTTCACTACCTGAAGTTCAGACATTTGTTAAGGGAGTGCTGCATATTCAGCCCCCTTTTGTGCCCCCAGTGGCACCTTGGGATCTCAACGTGGTGTTGGATTTCCTAAAGTCGCATTGGTTTGAACCACTTAAAACCGTGGAACTAAAATATCTCACGTGGAAAGTGGTCATGCTGTTGGCCTTGGCTTCGGCCAGGCGTGTGTCAGAATTGGCGGCTTTGTCTTGTAAAAGCCCTTATCTGATTTTCCATATGGATAGGGCGGAATTGAGGACTCGTCCCCAATTTCTCCCAAAGGTGGTTTCAGCGTTTCATTTGAACCAGCCTATTGTGGTGCCTGCGGCTACTCGTGACTTGGAGGACTCCAAGTTGCTGGACGTAGTCCGGGCCCTAAAAATCTATGTTTCCAGGACAGCTGGAGTCAGAAAGACTGACTCGCTATTTATCCTGCATGCGCCCAACAAGTTGGGTGCGCCTGCTTCAAAGCAGACTATTGCTCACTGGATCTGTAGCACGATTCAACTTGCACATTCTGCGGCTGGACTGCCGCATCCTAAATCTGTAAAAGCCCATTCCACGAGGAAGGTGGGCTCTTCTTGGGCGGCTGCCCGAGGGGTCTCGGCTTTACAACTTTGCCGAGCAGCTACTTGGTCGGGGTCAAACACATTTGCTAAATTCTACAAGTTTGATACCCTGGCTGAGGAGGACCTAGAGTTCGCTCATTCGGTACTGCAGAGTCATCCGCACTCTCCCGCCCGTTTGGGAGCTTTGGTATAATCCCCATGGTCCTTACGGAGTTCCCAGCATCCACTAGGACGTCAGAGAAAATAAGATTTTACTCACCGGTAAATCTATTTCTCGTAGTCCGTAGTGGATGCTGGGCGCCCGTCCAAAGTGCGGATTGTCTGCAATACTTGTATATAGTTATTGTTTAACTAAAGGGTTATTGTTGAGCCATCTGTTGAGAGGCTCAGTTATATATTTCATACTGTTAACTGGGTATAGTATCACGAGTTATACGGTGTGATTGGTGTGGCTGGTATGAGTCTTACCCTGGATTCCAAATCCTTTCCTTATTGTGTCAGCTCTTCCGGGCACAGTATCCTAACTGAGGTCTGGAGGAGGGTCATAGAGGGAGGAGCCAGTGCACACCAGGTAGTCCTAAAGCTTTCTTTAGTTGTGCCCAGTCTCCTGCGGAGCCGCTATTCCCCATGGTCCTTACGGAGTTCCCAGCATCCACTACGGACTACGAGAAATAGATTTACCGGTGAGTAAAATCTTATTATTACCAGCCTTTGGTGACTGGCTGCTGAACGCCTCTGCTGTATAGTATACTGTATACAGAGAGTACCGGAATCTGCCTAATATAATGACCCGGCCCGGCTGTTATCATGTTATGTAACTGTGGTGAGCTGTGACAGGTGTCAGAGACACGTGGATTTGCTGTTTGACTCATTGCTGCCAATACAGCAGTTTATCTATTAAAACCAAGTCACTGTCTCGGAGCGTGAGACAGGCTCTGTCAGCTATATGGCAGCGTCCACACACTATTACTACATTTGAAACAGATCAGTTCTGACATCTAATGAAACTTGGTAAAGTGCATGGTTTCCTGCGATTCTATCATTCTGTAGTATGACTTTCACGTACTGAAAAACTCTGATGTATATGTGTACACAGCGCTGTGTGTTATCCCAGACATCACAGAAGGAATGGCGGAAGGAACTATTACACGGAAGGACGGACCTGCGGCTGCAGGACAATGAATAAGGGACCATGATACCTGTGATTACTGTATATTATATAATACATTACCGTATATTATAATGGTAGGCAGTCCTGTCATTTTCCCACACAACCCAACAGTAACTATCAGCAAGCACGTGGCACAAATTAAATGTTAACAAGCAAATACTTGCTAAATTCCTCAGTGCAGTGGTGAAAATAAAATAAGATTTTACTCACCGGTAAATCTATTTCTCGTAGTCCGTAGTGGATGCTGGGGACTCCGTAAGGACCATGGGGAATAGACGGGCTCCGCAGGAGACTGGGCACTCTAAGAAAGATTTAGTACTACTGGTGTGCACTGGCTCCTCCCTCTATGCCCCTCCTCCAGACCTCAGTTAAGGAAATTGTGCCCGGAAGAGCTGACATTACAAGGAAAGGATTTTGGAATCCAGGGTAAGACTCATACCAGTCACACCAATCACACCGTATAACTTGTGATAACATACCCAGTCAACAGTATGAACAACAACAGAGCATCAGACAAACCTGATGCAACCATAACATAATCCTTATTTAAGCAATAACTATATACAAGTATTGCAGAAGAAGTCCGCACTTGGGACGGGCGCCCAGCATCCACTACGGACTACGAGAAATAGATTTACCGGTGAGTAAAATCTTATTTTCTCTAACGTCCTAGTGGATGCTGGGGACTCCGTAAGGACCATGGGGATTATACCAAAGCTCCCAAACGGGCGGGAGAGTGCGGATGACTCTGCAGCACCGAATGAGCAAACACAAGGTCCTCCTCAGCCAGGGTATCAAACTTGTAGAACTTTGCAAAAGTGTTTGAACCCGACCAAGTAGCAGCCGCCCAAGAAGAGCCCACCTTCCTTGTGGAATGGGCTTTTACTGATTTTGGAGGCGGCAAGCCAGCCGCAGAATGAGCCTGCTGAATCGTGTTACAGATCCAGCGAGCAATAGTTTGCTTTGAAGCAGGAGCACCCAGCTTGTTGGATGCATACAGGATAAACAGCGAGTCAGTTTTCCTGACTCCAGCCGTTCTGGCTACATAAATCTTCAAAGCCCTGACTACATCTAGTAACTTGGAATCCTCCAAGTCACGAGTAGCCGCAGGCACCACAATAGGTTGGTTCAAATGAAAAGATGACACCACCTTTGGCAGAAATTGCGGACGAGTCCGTAATTCTGCCCTGTCCATATGGAAAACCAGATAGGGGCTTTTACATGACAAAACCGCCAATTCTGACACACGCCTAGCCGAAGCTAAGGCCAATAGAATGACCACTTTCCCCGTGAGATATTTTAACTCCACGGTCTTAAGCGGCTCAAACCAGTGAGATTTCAGGAAACTCAACACCACGTTAAGATCCCAAGGTGCCACTGGTGGCACAAAAGGGGGCTGAATATGCAGCACTCCCTTTACAAATGTCTGAACTTCAGGTAGAGAAGCTAGTTTTTTATGAAAGAAAATGGATAGGGCCGAAATCTGGACCTTAATGGACCCCAATTTTAGGCCCAAAGTCACTCCCGACTGTAGGAAGTGAAGGAAACGGCCCAGCTGGAATTCCTCTGTAGAGGCATTCCTGGCCTCACACCCAGCAACATATTTTCGCCGTATACGGTGATAATGTTTAGCCGTCACGTCCTTCCTAGCCTTTATCAGCGTAGGAATAACCTCATCCGGAATCCCTTTTTTTTACTAGGATCCGGCGTTCAACCTCCATGCCGTCAAACGCAGCTGCGGTAAGTCTTGGAACATACAAGGTCCCTGCTGCAACAGATCCTGCCCTAGAGGCAGAGGCCATGGGTCCTCTGTGAGCATTTCTTGCAGCTCTGGATACCAAGTCCTTCTTGGCCAATCCGGAACAATGAGTATTGTTCTCACTCCTCTTTTCCTTATGATTCTCAGCACCTTGGGTAAGAGAGGAAGAGGAGGAAACACATAAACCGACTGGAACATCCACGGTGTCACCAGTGCGTCTACAGCTATCGCCTGAGAGTCTCTTGACCTGGCGCAATACCTCTGTAGCTTTTTGTTGAGGCGGGATGCCATCATGTCCACCTGTGGCAGTTCCCACCAACCTACAATCTGCGCGAAGACTTCTTGATGAAGTCCCCCCTCTCCCGGGTGGAGGTCGTGCCTGCTGAGGAAGTCTGCTTCCCAGTTGTCCACTCCCGGAATGAACACTGCTGACAGTGCTCGTACGTGATTCTCCGCCCATCGAAGAATTCTGGTGGCTTCCGCCATCGCCACCCTGCTCCTTGTGCCGCCTTGGCGGTTTACATGAGCCACTGCGGTGATGTTGTCTGATTGGATCAGCACCGATTGGTTGCGAAGCAGGATCTCCGCTTGACTTATGGCGTTGTATATGGCCCTTAGTTCCAGGATATTGATGTGAAGGCAAGTCTCCTGACTTGACCACAGCCCTTGGAAACTTCTTCCCTGAGTGACTGCCCCCCACCCTCGGAGGCTTGCATCCGTGGTCACCAGGACCCAGTCCTGAATGCCGAACCTGCGGCCCTCGAGAAGGTGAGTACTCTGCAGCCACCACCAGAGAGACACCCTGGCCCCGGGGGATAGGGTGATTAACCGATGCATCTAAAGATGTGATCCGGACCACTTTGTCCAGTAAATCCCATTAGAAGGTCCTCTCATGGAACCTGCCGAAAGGAATGGCCTCGTATGATGCCACCATCCTTCCCAGGACTCGAGTGCAGTGATGCACTGACACCTGTTTTGGTTTTAATAGATTCCTGACCAGTGTCACGAGCTCCTGAGCTCTCTCTATCGGGAGATAAACCCTTTTCTGGTCTGTGTCAAGGATCATGCCTAGGAGAGGCAGATGAGCTGTAGGAACCAACTGCAACTTTGGAATATATAGAATCCATCCGTGTTGCCGTTACACTTCCAGAGAAAGTGATACGCTGTTCAGCCACTGCTCTCTTGATCTCGCTTTTATGAGGAGATCGTCCAAGTACGTGATAATAGTGACACCTTGCTTCCGCAGGAGCACCATCATTTCCGCCATTACCTTGGTGTCTGAAATTGGTAATGACAATCCCGTACCGCAATTCTGAGGTACGCCTGATGAGGTGGATAAATGGGGACATGAAGGTATGCCTCCTTTATGTCCCGAGTCACGATAAAATCTCCCCCTTTCAGGCTTGTAACGACCGCTCTTAGCGATTCCATCTTGAACTTGATCCTTTTCAGGTATATGTTCAGGGATTTTAAATTCAATATGGTTCTGACCGAACCGTCTGGTTTCGGGACTACCACATGGTCGAATAATAACCCCCTCCTTGTCGAAGGAGGGTAACCTTGACCACTACCTGTTGAAGATACAATTTGTGAATTGCAGTTAACCCTGTTTCCCTCTCGTGGGGGGAAGCCGGCAGGGCCGTCAGTGAGGAGGCATCTTCTCAAAGTCCAGCTTGTATCCCTGAGACACAATATCTATTGCCCAGGGATCTAACAGGGAGTGAACCCACTTGTTGCAGAACTTACGAAAGCGTACCCCCACCGGGCCTAACTCCGTCTGTGGAGCCCCAGCGATATGCGGTGGATTTTCATAGAGGCCGGGGAGGACTTCTGTTCCTGGGAACTAGCTGTGTTGTGCAGCTTCTTTCCTCTGGCCCCGCCTCTGGCAAGAAAGGACGCATCTCGGCCTTTCTTGTTTCTTTGTTCGAAAAGCTGCATTTGATAATGACGTGCTTTCCTAGGCTGTGCAGGAATATAAGGCAAAATATCCGAATTACCAGCTATAGCCATGGAGACCAGGTCCGAGAACCCTTCTCCACACAATCCTCAGCCTTCCATATGCCACTTAAGTTGGCATCATCTGTCCATTGCATATTCTACAGGACACGTCAAGCAGAAATCGACATAGCTTTGACTCTAGGACCTAGTATACTCATGTCTCTTTGGGCATGTTTGATTATATATATCTCTTAAGACAGCATCTTTAATATATATACATATCTCTCTATATACATATATATATACATATATATATATATATATGTACATACTAGGGTCTCAATTTCTGCTGATAAGGTACCTGTCCACGCCGCCCCAGCGCTATAAACCCATGCCGACACAATCGCCGGTCTGAGTAGTGTACCAGAATGTGCACGCTATCTGCAGGATCCCTGAGAATAGCTAGGGCTACCTTCTGGGCAAACGTGACACCCTAGGGGAAGATTCCCATCACATCCTGGCCCTAGTGGGGAAAGGATACTGCCTGAGAATTCTTTGTGGGAAGCTGCAGTCTCTTGTCTGGAGATTCACGCTCTTTTTCCTCATGAGAGGAGGGAAATTTACCTCAGTTTTCTTCCCCTTAAACATGTGTACCCTTGTGTCAGGGACAAATGAGTCATCAGTGATATGCAAATCATCTTTTATTACAATAATCATATATTGAATACTTTTCTGCCATTTTGGCTGTAACTTTGCATTATCGTAGTCGACACTGGAGTCAAACTCTGTGTCGATATCAGTGTTTATTATTTTGGATAGTGAGCACTGTGAGACTCTGAAGGTCTCTGCGCCATAGGGACAGACATGGGTAGATTTCCTGTCTGTTCTCTAATCTTTTGTGCAATAAATTCACCTTAGCACTTACACATATCCAAACAGGTGTCGGCGTTGTCGACGGAGACACCCTCTCACACACATATTTGCTCTATCTCCTCCTTAGGGGAGCCTTTTACCTCGGACATGTCGACACACACGTACCGACACACCACACACACACAGGGGATGCTCTATTTGAAGACAGTTCCCCCACAAGGCCCTTTGGAGAGACAGAGAGAGAGTATGCCAGCACACACCCCAGCGCTATATGACCCAGGAATCACACAGTAACTTAGTGTTAACCCAGTAGCTGCTGTATATATTGTTTTTACGCCAAATTTATGTGCCCCCCCTCTCTTTTTCACCCTCTCTATCATGCTTCTGCAGGGTGCAGGGGAGAGCCTGGGGAGCTTCCTCTCAGCGGAGCTGTGGAGAGAAAATGGCGCTGGTGAGTGCTGAGGAAGAAGGCCCCGCCCCCTCAGCGGCGGGCTTCTGTCCCGCGATTTTGTGTAAAAATAATGGCGGGGGCTCATGCATATTACAGTGCCCAGCTGTATATATGCTGCTTTTTTGCCAGGAGGTACTCAATTGCTGCCCAGGGCGCCCCCCCTGCGCCCTGCACCCTACAGTGACCGGAGTGTGTGGGTTAGTGTGGGAGCAATGGCGCACAGCTGCAGTGCTGTGCGCTACCTAATATGAAGACAGGAGTCTTCTGCCGCCGATTTTGACGTCTTCTTGCTTCAACCCGCCGGCTTCTGTCTTCTGGCTCTGCGAGGGGGACGGCGGCGCGGCTCCGGGAACGGACGACCAAGGTTAAGTTCCTGTGTTCGATCCCTCTGGAGCTAATGGTGTCCAGTAGCCTAAGAAGCGCAACCTAGCCGCAGTTAGTAGGTTTGCTTCTCTCCCCTCAGTCCCTCGTAGCAGAGAGTCTGTTGCCAGCAGAAGCTCTCTGAAAATAAAAAAAACCTAACTAAAATACTTTCTTATTAGCAAGCTCAGGAGAGCTCACTAAAATGCACCCAGCTCCTTCCGGGCACAGATTCTAACTGAGGTCTGGAGGAGGGGCATAGAGGGAGGAGCCAGTGCACACCAGTAGTACTAAATCTTTCTTAGAGTGCCCAGTCTCCTGCGGAGCCCGTCTATTCCCCATGGTCCTTACGGAGTCCCCAGCATCCACTAGGACGTTAGAGAAATAATATTAGTAAGAGCTATTTATATAGCGCCTACATATTACACAGCAGATTACAGAGAACCTTTATTTACTAACGTCAGTCCCTGCGACAGTATTGCTGGGGAATATATTATATATATATATATATATATTGTATACCATTGTATACATATATATACAATATACCATTGTGGTTTTGGAGCGTGGGAGGAAATTGGAGCGCCTGGAGGAAATATGAGCAAACACGATGAGTACATACAAACTCAACACAGACAGGGCAGTGATTGAAATAAAAGTCATGGTCCCCGTGCTAGGAGGTGCCAATAATGTAAGATGCATATTTTCTAGCGCAGGTAGTCAGGAAAACCCTGCAGCGCATGGTGGTCGGGAAGACCCCAAACACTTTTGTCAGAGACCAGTTTCCTCTCGGGTTGGAGTAGGGTGGGGTGTTCTGCGCATTGACCCCTTTATCTAATTTCAATAATCTCACTCCATAATTAAAATTTTGCCCTGAGTATAAATTGCGTCACCCTGGTGTGTATAATGCAGACTCCCCTGGGGAGCTGATGCTCGGCCCAACACCTCTCCTCTCCTCCGCCCATATCAGTTGCTGCTCATCCACAGATGTCACCCACTGTAGCTCCACAAGCAGAGGTGGATTTAGACCTTATGGGGTGTGGCCGGAGAGACCCCCAGCCACGTGGATAACGGCAGCCGCGGCGCTCAAGTGGTTAACCCTCAGCTGCCATGCCCCATTTTAAATGGACAATGGGCACTAGGTGCCATTTTAAAAAGGAACACTTGGCTCTAGGCACCATGCACTACACATAACTAAATGTATGTTTAATAATGTGTCTTAATATGTTATATTGCTGCTGAGAATTATGAACTGCGCGGTTATAGAAATGCGGGGACAGGGCACTTATGAGAAAACTACAGTATGAGTTATTTATTTTGATTCTAAAGGGCTTTGATGATTGTTCTTCAGCAACTTGTACATAGCAAGTCATATGGTAATTGTACTAGCTCCAGACTTGCTATGTACAAGTGTCGATAAGCAGGCCTTCTGGTGGCCAAACCTTTTCTTTGAGATACAAACGAAGGTTTGGGAAGAAGACTGTTTGTGTTTCCAGCATCTCATGTTGTGTGATAAGCCATGCTGGTTTTACATGCAGATGTGAGAGAGACAGGAACATGTTAATCACATTGGGGGAGATTCAAATGTTTGAAAAGTCAGTTGGGAGTCTGTTTTTTCCTATCTAATAGACAGACACCCAACCGACTTTTCAAACATTTGAATCTCCCCCATTGTGTTTTATGAATGCAAACTAGTGGGTTTCATTTAACAACAGTTTGATGTAAGATTTCCTAGGCTGCATTATGGGGGTCATTTTGACCCGTTCGCTTGCTGCTTTTTATCACAGCCGGGTGAACGGGTACCCACTGCGCACGCGCCGTAGTGCGAAGGCCGTAGCTGTGCTGCGATCGCCTCTGCCTGATTGACAGGCAGAGGCGATCGCTGGGCGGGAGGGGATGGAATGGCGGTGTTTGACCGCCGTTTTGTGGGCGTGGTGTCATTCGCAGCCGCTGCGGGCCAGGGAGCGACGAGTAGCTCCCAGCCAACACGCTAAAGCTGCGCTGGTCGGGAGCTACTCTGGAAGTGCAAAGGCATCGCCGCTGTGCACTTCTGCAGGGGGGTGAGGCGGCACTGACATGCGGGGCGGGATAGCCCTGTGCTGGGCGTCCCCCCGCATGTCAGTGTAAATGATCCTAGCTGTGCTAAATTTAGCACAGCTACGATCATCTCGGAATGAGGGCCTATGTACTATGCAGATTTATAGTGATGAATGCAATTGAAAGTCAAGTTATATTTACATGTGTGAAAGAGACAGGAACATGGTAATCAGATTGTGTTTGAGAAAGCCACTTGGTTATATATGAAGAGGAGCAGGAATGTGCTTTATCTAATTCTTAACTTTTGAAATGTAACTTGTATTTATTTATATTGTGTGCGATAACCTGATTGGTTGGAGAAGACGGGGAGGGCTTACCCCCCTGTGGTACTGTGTGTAGAATTGGCATAATAAGAGGAGCAGTGGCGTAACTAGAAATATTTCTCCCCCAAGCCAAAAAATTCTTCGGCGCCCCCCCCCCCCCATAATTGGCAGTAGTAAAGGGACAAATATGCGCGCGTCGAAGGCGCGCGCCGCCAAAAAGGGTGTGTGGCTTAGTTGAAATGGGCGTGGATTCGCATAAAGGGGCGTGGCATTGTAGGAAAAGTCTACCTTATACCCCAGTTTTGCAACCTGCACGCCCAGACGTTAGCCACCACAGGAAAGAAAAATAATCCTGATTCATGCCCCTTACATTATTTGTCATTTTTCCTCCTTATAGTAATGCCCAGTATACATTATGCCACATACTGCAATGGCCCTTAGACATTATGCCACACACAATAATGCCCATGACACAATATGCACACACTGTAATGCCCCCGACACATTATGCCACACACCGTAATGCCTGTGACACATTATGACAGGAATCACAATGCCCGTTATACATTATGCTACACACTGCAATGCCCCTGATACATTATAGCACATACAATGTCTGTGACACATTATGACACACACCGCAATGACCCTGAGACATTATACCACATACCACAATGATCGTGATATAGTATACAACACACCGTAATGCCTGACACATTATGACACACACCGTAATGTCCATGATACATTATGCCACACACCGTAATGCCCATTACACATTAAGTTCTACAGTAAGGCTTCTAATTACTTTTAAATTACCTGCTCGTTGCCAGGGGTTTCATGCTCTTGGTTCCATGCACGGTGCCAGGGATTTTCATGCTCAGGGTGTCATGCTCGTTGCCAGGGGTTTCATGCACTGGGTGTCATGCTCGTTGCTAGGGGGTAGTGCTTGTTGGTAGGGCCGTGCTCCCAGTGCCACATATGCCCCCAGTGCCAGATATTCCCCCACAGTGCCAGGTACATGCCCCCAGTGCCAAATATACCCCCCCCCCCAGTGCCACATATGCCCCCAGTGCCAGATATTCCCCCACAGTGCCAGGTATATGCCCCCAGTGCCAGATATTCCCCCACAGTGCCACATATGCCCCCTCAGTGCCTGCTCCCCCCAGTGCCAGATATTCCCCCACAGTGCCAGGTATTTGCCCCCAGTGCCAGATATTCCCCCAAAGTGCCACATATGCCCCCTCAGTGCCTGCTCCCCCCAGTGCCAGATATTCCCCCACAGTGCCAGGTATATGCCCCCAGTGCCAGATATTCCCCCACAGTGCCAGGTATATGCCCCCAGTGCCAGATATTCCCCCCTCCCAGTGTCACATAAGCCCCCTCAGTGCCTGCTCCCCCCAGTGCCAGATATTGCCCCACAGTGCCAGGTATATGCCCCCAGTGCCAGATATTCCTCCACACAGTGCCAGGTATATGCCCCCAGTGCCAGATATTCCCCCACAGTGCCGCCAGGTACATGCCCTCAGTGCCAGATATTCCACCACAGTGCCTGCTCCCCTATTCTTCCCCCCCCCCCCCCCCGCCGCTCCTTTGTGTTGGAGGGACACGGAGCGCACAGCGCGCGCCTCACCCGTGTCCTTCCTGGCTCTCCGGCTGGTCTAATAAAGGAAGTGCCGGTTCGTGAGCCAATCAGAGCTCACGAACGGCACTTCCTTTATTACACCGGCCGGAGAGCCTGGAGGGACACTGGAGAGGCGCGCGCGGTGCCCTCCGTGTCCCTCCAACACAGCAGCGGAGGGAAGGAGACCGCAGATTGACATGCGGACGCTCGTCCGCATGTCAATCTGTTCTAAGTCAGTGGCGCCCCCGCAGCCCCTCGCCCCCAAGCCACCGCGAGGACTGCGGGGGCAGTAGTTACGCCACTGAAGAGGAGGCCTGTGAGCTCCAGGGTGTATTATACTAACTACTTTCTGCTGTAACATCTTGCTGTATGCTGTTGCCCCTAGCAATAGGGAAGAGTTCTCTTTAGAGCTATTGCAAATAAATCATTTGCCTCAAGACGACCGCTTCATCTTGTGACCTGCAGGGCTAGACGAAACCTAGGTGTAAACCGGCTGTCCAGGGTGTAACCAGCGTCTCCAAGCTCCGCCTTCTGCCAGCTACCCATCAGAGGCCTAGTCAAGCGACTAGTGGGGATTCGTCAACACCACACAGGTGTGGTAAGGCGGCGGGTCGACGCATACAGAGCAGAACCGTGGTTCCAAATGCCTCGGCAGGTTAGGAGTTTGGTGGTGGCAGAATAAACCCGCCCACTGCGCAGTGGGTGGAGTCAGTAACAGGCGGTTACTGACGGTAAGCAGGATTCCCCTATGTGGCCAGGTCCCATGTGACCTAAACATCCATTCTGTGTACTGGGCACAGGACGCGAAAGCGGTGAGGGCTTTCGTACGGGACCGTCTGGTCACATGGGGCCCTAAGCAAGACACTGAATCGGGGCCCCCCTTCCTCAAACAATCCAAAGCACTTCCTGTCATCTCCACACCTGGCTGCGCCTGCTGTGTTTGTACTTCCTTTCCTCGCCTGTCCATGAGGCAGCAGCAGGAGCGCAGGTCCTACCGGCAATCCTGCAGTGGAGGCAGATTACAGAGTCTTCTCTCGGGCAGTGTGGGGACCGATGCTGCTTGTACCCAGCCTCCGCCACCACCAGCTCTCCCGGTAGCCGTGCTGCTGGCGGCCGAGGCTGGACACGCACAGAACCATCTAGAAACAGCAGCGCCATCGTAGATGTGCTAAATTTAGCACATCTACGAACAGGTCTGAATCACCCCCCATGTGCACTGCGGGGAAGGGGCAGATGTAACATGTGCAGAGAGAGATTTTGGGTGGGTTATATTGTTTCTGTGCAGGGTAAATACTGGCTGCTTAATTTTTACACTGCAATTTAGATTTCAGTTTGAACACACCCCACCCAAATCTAACTCTCTCTGCACATGTTACATCTGCCCCACCTGCAGTGCACATGGTTTTGCCCAACTGCTAAAAAAATTTCCTGCTGCGATCAACTTGGAATTACCCCCTAAGTGCACAGGACGCTATAAGTGACTGGATGCCGCTACGGTGCGAACGAGGCGTTAAATTCAGAAATAAGTAAGAAAATCTGGGAACTGATTCCCGTGGTGGAGCTATTGTGTCACGCCATAGGGTACAAAAAGGATAGTTGTATGAGGGGGTGGTATGTTAGGTCGGCAGTTCTCATGTCAACACGATTAGCCTGTCAATGTGACCATTCAACATTCATACAGATGGAGCCACGTTCATCTATAGCGACTCCATCGCAAACGTGCACTCCCGGCGTAACTACGCGATCCAGCGCCTAGCCGCGCTACGGGAATGCACTGAGACGCTCCCACTACAGTGAATGGGACGAGTGCACGTCACGGACACGCGCACGGCCCTGACGCTGCAATGGGCGCGCCTAGGCGAGCGCACCCCGGCACCGACACAGCCACGATTAGCGTGGCTATATCCGTATCTACGCGGTTGACATGTCTACATGATAAAATATCAACCTAAAGTCCACTTACCTTGTCCCGACGGGATGCAGTCAATTTACCTACATTCAAAATCCCGACAGTCAAAATCCCAACAACCATTGACCGACGGTCAAAAAACCGACATTGTTAAAATATCAACATCTGAAATACAGACAAGGTCAAAATACCGACATTTAAAATGTCGACAGGTCAAACTGTTGGCATGAGTTTTTCATGATTTTTGGTATTGAAACCGACTTGTTTATACTTTACATTCTAGTGTCGCCATAATGATGTCGGCATGGTAACTGTCACCCATGTGACTGGATACCGTGTGAGGACACATGGCCCGCTGAGGTTGGCATGTCCCATGTCTGTGTTTATAAGGTACGAGGCACAGGCTGTGTGACTACAGAACACCCAGGAGCCTCCTGCGTTCCTCCCGCTCTGATATAACCGTGTCATGTTATGACAGGGCAGTAATACGGAGTCTCGTTCAGCTGTCAGCACAGATGGGAGCTCTAAAATTAGATGTCATTGGGGGAAGCTGTGCGCGCGGTGTTTCCAGTGACATCAGAGCCCTGATCGCCGGCTGAAGTGCAGTATTTGTACACTAAGCACCCACACACTAACAGCAACAGGTTCAGCCCCTCATGTGCCAAAATTAGCTCCCGTACTGTACACGTTAATGAGTGGCCGGCGTCTGCAGGTGGGGGTGTTTTGTCACTGTAAAGTCGGTTTTCCAGCACGCTATAAGGTAAATGCTGTTTGCAGGTCACAAGATGTTTCCTCTAATGGTTGGAGCCCTGGATTCAGCAGCTGACGGGAGATTAGTACATACCGTGTTTGGCTACTTTTCAAAAAGCATTTCAGGGATATTGCAAGACGAGCACCTATAACTTATGTGCAACTGTAAATGAGGCCCCAAAGCAGTTACATAGATCGCCACATGAAAATAGCAGCAGAGCTGTAACTAGACTTTTTGATGCCCTGCGCCAGACAGAGAATTGGCGCCGCTCACCCCATTTTTCCAATAGGGATGAGAGCCGCATGCCTCGTAGAGAAGGGGCATGACAAGCCTGATCTTAGAGAAAGCCCACCCTATGTTGCCCCTTCCTGCCATACCCAGGATTCAAACCTATAACCTGTTGAATTCTAATCAAACACCCTACTCACTGAGCTGTTTGATCCTGCACAAAAACTATGAACACTATATGAAGCTACTGGTACTTAAAAATAATGATTAAAAATAATCAGCATTGTAAT
This sequence comes from Pseudophryne corroboree, assembly GCF_028390025.1. Taxonomy (NCBI): domain Eukaryota; kingdom Metazoa; phylum Chordata; class Amphibia; order Anura; family Myobatrachidae; genus Pseudophryne; species Pseudophryne corroboree. The sequence continues at coordinate 53,819,352 of NC_086447.1, read as the reverse complement.
TGAGCAGATCTATGTAGTGCGCAGCCACACATCCAATCCCTTGCAGCCACACACTACATAGATCTGCTCTGCCGCAATGCTGATCATTATTTCACAAAGTACAAGGGGGGTCATTCCGAGTTGTTCGCTCGGTAATTTTCTTCGCATCGCATCGATTTTCCGCTTAATGCGCATGCGCAATGTTCGCACTTCGACTGCGCCAAGTAAATTTGCTATGCAGTTAGGAATATTACTCACGGTTTTTTCATCGTTCTGGTGATCGTAATGTGATTGACAGGAAGTGGGTGTTTCTGGGCGTGTGGGAAAAAACGCTACCGTTTCTGGAAAAAACGCGGGAGTCGCTGGAGAAACGGAGGAGTGTCTGGGCGAACGCTGGGTGTGTTTGTGACGTCAAACCAGGAACGACAAGCACTGAACTGATCGCACTGGCAGAGTAAGTCTCGAGCTACTCAGAAACTGCACAGAGATGTCTTATCGCAATATTGCGAATCTTTCGTTCGCAATTTTAAGATGCTAAGATTCACTCCCAGTAGGCGGCGGCTTAGCGTGTGCAATGCTGCTAAAAGCAGCTTGCGAGCGAACAACTCGGAATGAGGGCCAAGGTAAGCTTCAAATAGGTAGAATTCTCTGGCTTAGAATTATCTACCTTTCTATGTAAGGGCAGATAGCTCAATGAATAGATTGTCTGACTGACATGCCACAGGCAATGAGTTTGAATCCTGGGTATGTCAGCATCCTGAAATGTAATAAAGGACAGTGTGACTGAGTAACAAAGAAAGATCAAGTTGAGTTCATGAATGTTCTATAGGTATGAGCAACAGAAGGGGTGCGGGTAGGAGACAGGGGCGGTCAGGAGATGCTGGGCTTCAAAAAGGGGGGGAGATACAAGTGAAAGTAATTAAAACAGATAATTGACAAGTGCCGCCAACAGCGCCCCCTACCCAGCAGCGCTATGTGCTATAAGCCACTAGCCGTAACTAGGTGTGTGCTCGTGGTGCCTGGCACACAGCGCAGATGCGCTGGAGGCGCAGAACCACTGGCAACACCAGGCTGCTCTGCCGCCCGCGTCCCCCCTGCCCGGTAGCTGGCCAGCGCTGCAGCTCCCTCCCGTCCCTTGTGCTGGGAGAGATGACGTCTCTCCCAGCCCGCCCCCAGCTCACCCACAATGCCCTGCGCTGCGAAGTGCACAGCGTAGGGCAGGAAGAGGAGATGGAAGGAATATCTACCATGCTGGCTCGTCACAGGTGAGTCTCTCTTGCCCCTCTCTCTCTCCCCCCCCCTCCCCCGTCTTAATGTGTAAATAAGGGGGACTGCCTGTCATACTGTGTAAAAAGGGGGACTATCCGCCTTAATGTGTAAAAAAAAAAAGGGGGACTGCCTGTCATACTGTGTAAAAAAGTGGGACTGCCTGCCTTAATGTGTAAAAAAAGGGGGACTGCCTGTCATAATGTGTAAAAAAAAAAGGGGGACTGCCCGTCATAATGTGTAAAAAAAAAAGGGGGACTGCCCGTCATAATGTGTAAAAAAAAGGGGGACTGCCTGTCATAATGTGTAAAAAAAAAGGGGGACTGCCCGTCATAATGTGTAAAAAAGGGGGACTGCCTGCCATAATATTTAAAAAGTGGAACTGCTTGCCGTAATGTGTAAAAAAGGGGGACTATGCCTGCCTAATGTGCCGGAATCCCGACACCCGGCATACCAACACATATTCTCCCTCGTGGGGGTCCACGACCCCCCTGGAGGGAGAATAAATAGCGTGCCTGCAGCGTGGTGAGCACAGCGAGCCCGCAAGGGGCTCATTTGCGCTCGCCATGCTGTCGGTATTCCGGCGGTTGGGCGCCGGTATGCTGGTCGCTGGGAGCCCGGCCGCCGGCATACCATACTACACCCGTGTAAAAGGGAGCTATGCCTGCCCTAATGTGTATAAAGGAGGTTTGTGGCCACTCCCCTTTCCCATGAAGCCACGCCCCTATATTTTTTGCACTGGCCCTGATTTGTATATGGGGGTGTGGTGTGTGTGTGTGTGTGTGTGTGTGGGGGGTGCCGTTGCTGTTTCTTGTATACAGCGCGAAAATGTCTAGTTACGGCACTGCTATAAGCTTTCTGTACCAATAACAGTGACTTGCCGCAGTCTACTCCCTTAATGTGTGATTAACTGGCTTCAGTTTTTTATTTACACCCCTGACTACCCATAATTCTGCTTATAAATGGTCAATAGTTACATTACTGTGCAAATTGTCTAGGCAGGTGTGGAAAAAATGCTGCAGAGTAAGAATGCTTTAAAAAAAAATAGAAGTGTTAATAGTTTATTTTTATCAATTCACAAAATGCAAAGTGACTGAACAGAAGAGAAATCTAAATAAAATCAGTATTTGGTGTGACCACCCTTTGCCTTCAAAACAGCATCAATTCTTCTAGGTACACTTGCACACAGTTTTTGAAGGAATTCTGCAGGGAGGTTGTTCTAAACATCATGGAGAACTAACCACAGATGTAGCTTGCTCAAATCCTTCTGTCTCTTCATGTAATCCCAGACAGACTCGATGATGTTGAGATCAGGGCTCTGTGGGGGCCATATCATCCAGGACTCCTTGTTCTTCTTTACGCTGACAATAGTTCTTAATGACAAAATGACATTGGCTGTATGTTTTGGGTCGTTGTTCTGCTGCAGAATAAATTTGGAGCCAATCAGATGCCTCCCTGATGGTATTGCATGATGGATAAGTACCTGCCTGTATTTCTTAGCATTCAGGACACCTTTAATCCTGACCAAATCCCCAACTCCATTTGCTGAAATGCAATCTATCCCTTGCCAGTATATTACCTCTTACAGAGTAGTACATTTCAGCACATAATATCAGTCTTTTCTCTGACTTGTGATAGTATATATATATATACACGAGCAGGACAGGTGTTTACTGACGCGTTTCGCAGCATGATCACGTCTGCTGTGTTCTCACTGAAGCCACAATGGTACACTACATACACCCGTGGGAATATATCTGTTCCTCTCCCATGCTTTGCACTGTCAGAGACCCCTGAGAACACGGGATGGTGACTGGAGACATGAGTAGTCACATAAGTTACCTGATATATACGGCGTCTATGGAATTATTGTGAGGAGCCGCCTTCGGTGTTTCCAAAATAAACACTGGTGACACAATCCGCTCTGACCTCTCCGCCTGTTGTGGGAAAGCAGAAACAGAGAACTTTCTATAGAGCAAAACACAACGAAAACCCATCAATCAGTCAGTGTTCCGGCCAGGTTATCTCTGTTATATGCACTAGTTGCAATTTATATTATCTACAATAATTGGCATAACTACGATATAAGCACCTATCAGTGCCAGCCAATCAGACGCAGTTCGCTAGTGCTAGTGCCCATTATCATCATCATCAGTGCAGCACGCCAGAAAGCAGTATGGCTTCCTCAGGCCTATACTGTATGTGCCTGGCCGCCGGTCTGCATGTGGTCACAATCATGTGCACACACCATTACTGTGCTCAGTGTAAGTTAGAGCGCCCCTTCCCTTGTCTGATCTCCTTTCCCATATGCAGATGGGTGCAAGAGCCGGAATCACACATGATGCATAGGGGCATGTGTTTTGTGGGCCTGCACAAAATGGGGTAGAAGTATCAATCCTTGGAGAGAGATAAAGGAGTCTATTTACAAAGCCTTGGATAGAGAAAAAGTGGACGGAGGTAAAAGTACCAACCCATCAGCTCCTTACTGTCATGTTTCAAACCCAGCCTGTACCATGGGCGTTGGGAGCTGATTGGCTGGTACTTAAGGTCCGTCCGCCTTATCTCTCTCCAAGGCTTAGTGAACCTACCCCAAAGTACCAACCAGTCAGCACCTAACTGCCATGTTACAGGCTGTGTTTAAAAAATGACAGTTAGGTGCTGTTTGGCTGGTTGGTACTTTATCTCTCTCAAAGATTTTCTGCATCTCGCACATAGTGCTCACTCTGCATCATCTCCAAGATAAACACATGCAGAACTCTCAGTGGAAGCCACAAGACAGTGGAGAAAGACATTTGGAACAGTGCTAATTCTTTACACCACCCCGTCACTTACTTACCTATATATTTCCTTGTTTATTACTCCTTTACGTTTTCTGAGTAATTCCGCAACTCCTTTATTCAATTATCTTTTTTACCTATGTATTTCTTTCTTCACTTTAATTATTTTTTTTCCATTATATGATATATATGTCTTGTACACTAAATAGGTAGCTCGAGGTAATGACAGCTGAAGCAGCAAAGAACAAAAGAGTAAGAACAATAAGAAAGACTAAGAACAATAGGGAAGAGCAAGAACAATAAGAAAGAGTAAGAACAATAGGGAAAGGTAAGAACAATAGGGAAGAGTAAGAACAATAAGAAAGAGTAAGAACAATAGGGAAGGGCAAGAACAATAGGGAAGAGTAAGAACAATAAGAAAGAGTAAGAACAATAGGGAAAGGTAAGAACAATAGGGAAGAGTAAGAACAATAAGAAAGAGTAAGAACAATAGGGAAGGGTAAGAACAATAGGGAAGAGTAAGAACAATAGGAAAGACCAGGGCTTAAAGTAGTCCTGGAAAGGAGGTGGAACTCATTTCTCCCACCACCTACCCCCACTTCGCCCCCTCCTGACATTAAGCAGAGCCAGGGCCAGTGCTAGTGTTTTCACCACCCCCCTGCAAACTATAAATTAGTACCCTACTTCCCGTACATTATAAAGGGACATTGCTCTCACAAAGAAGCGGCATGATCACATAATAGTACCCCCAATTCAAATTACACCACACAGTAGCACAATATTATTCACATTGCACCGCATGTAGTGCCCCCGATTCATATTACACCACATAATAATGCCCCTTATTCATGTTACATCACTCAGTAGTGCCCTTTATTCATGTTGAGCTACACAATGGTACCCTAAATACATGTTATGCCACTCAGTGGTGCCCATTATACACAATTCCCACAGTAGTAGCGCCCCTTACACATAATGCCCACAGCTGTAGTGCCCTTTACACACAATGACCACAGTAGTGCCGATTATACACATAAAGCCTACAGAAGTGGCGCTTATACATAAAATGCCCACAGGAGTAGTGCCACTTATATACAGAATATCTACAGTAGTAGTGCCCCTTACACATAATGCCCACAATAGTAGCGCCCTTTACTCATAATGACCACAGTAGTGCCCCTTATACACATAATGCCCACAGTAGTGCCCCTTATACACATCTCTGCCTCTGTCACTCCAGCAGTTCACCACTTCTCTTGTCCATCCGGCCCCCTCTCAGCTTGTCTTCAAGATGCACAGAGCCTGCTCCTCTTCATGGCACTTCTAAACTTCAGCAACGGTTACAGCATGACATCACATCACATCCGCCATGCCGGAAAATGAAGCCACTAGGACCTGAGGAGGGGATGGATGCTGTCCAACAGATACAGCGTGTGTGAGTACCATGAGGGGTGGGCTGTAGATGGAGGAGGACCATGGATCCACCAGGTCCTGAGGAAGGGGGAGGAGGCTGCAGCTCCTCAGTAACACTAGCACCGCCTGTATCATCTATTGACATAGGGGATGGGGCGGGTTTTTCTGTTGGAATTACTATTCATGCAGGGCAAAGGAGGAGGTGGAACTAGTTCCACCTACCCTTACAGGTGGTGGAAATCAGTTCCACCTCGTCCCCCCCAACACACTTTAACCCCTGGGAAAGACTTAGAGGGTAATTCAGACCTGTTCGCTCGCTAGGTTTTTTTTGCAGTCCTGCGTTCGCATAGTCACCGCCCATAGGGGAGTGTATTTTAACTTTGTAAGTGTGCGATCGCATGTGTAGCAGAGTTGTACAAACAGATCTTGTGCAGTCTCTGCGCAGCCCAGGACTTACTCAGCCGCTGCGATCACATCAGCCTGTCCAGGACCGGAATTGACGTCAGGAACCCTCCCTGCAAACGCTTGGACACGCCTGCGTTTTTCCAAACACTCCCTGAAAACGGTCAGTTGCCACCCACAAACGCCTTCTTCCTGTCAATCTCCTTGCCAACGCCCGTACGAATGGATCCTTCGCACAAACCCATCGCTGAGCGGCGATCCGCTTTGAACCCGTGCGACGCGCCTGCGCATTGCGGTGCTTACGCATGCGCAGTTTAGACCTGATCGCCCGCTGTGCGAAAACGCAGCCTAGCGATCAGGTCTGAATTAGCCCCTTAGGAAAGGAAGACTCTGATGACTCTTTGGACAATAATACTACAGGGACGCGGAGACAAAGCTGCTGATTGATCAATGAGCATTCATTCATTGTTGCCAGCGGCAACAGGACCGTCTCTTGCTTCGTCCTACACATGAAAGGGATGCCGCCAGCGATAAACCTGCTTTGCCACGGGGAAGCCTGTCTAATAAATGTTGCTGCGTTATTCTACCGCTGCAATACATGTTCTGTTATCGCCCATCTCCGGGGCGGTGACAGATTAAAATGAATCGATAAAATTATTTATTGGTTCAGTAAATAATTTTTTTCTTTTAATTATATTACAGCCAGTATCGCAATATTTTTATTAATTGCAGCAAATAAAGCCAGACAGGTAACAGCAAGGGCCTGGTTTGTGAGACCACCAGGCTGTGAGGCAGGATAATACAGGAGATTCACCGACAGGATGAGCAGGCGTAAAACACGCCATTCGTCGGTTGCCAGAGACGATTGCTTATTTGTTTACATACAGTATATGACTGGCATTTGCTGGGGAGAGATAGGCCACAGCGGGAACTGCGTGCTGGACCGGAGGACAGGGGCTCCCATACAGGGATGATGTTTTGGTCCAGGACCCAGTTAGAGGCCCATCCCACCAGCCCCTGTAACATGCTCCAGATTAGTCCTACACGCCCAAGACAGATAAGATGTACTCTGTCTGGTTACTGCAATGTGCAGCCTGTATTGTCCAAGGCTAAGTAAACACACTTAGATCATTATCTTCATGTGTTATTGCTAATTCTGGTACATTTTTATATGGATTAAGGGTCATTCATGGTTGACAACTACCCATTGTGAATAGGGGGACGTGGTCACGCCATGTTATCATGAAGCCATGACTGCACCTATTGACCGGCCTAGCTACTATCTAAAACCCCGCCCTCCAACCGTTCCCCATTCTCGGGGACCCTTCCGGCAGAAATCACACAGACATCGCTGTCCGTACCATGGGGGTCATTCTGACTCGTTCGCTCGCTGCTTGTTGTCGCAGGCGAGCGTACGGGTCTCTACTGGGCATGCGCCGGGGCACTACGGCGCCGGTGCACGCCAGACGGCCGAAGGCCGTAGCAGGGCTGCGATCGCCTTTGCCTGATTGACAGGCAGAGGCGGTCGCTGGGCAAGAGGGGGCGGAACGGCGGCGTTTGGACGGCGTTTCGTTGGCGCGGTCCGGCCGCAGCGGCTGCGTGACGTCACATGCAGCCGCTGCGGGCCGGGGAGCGATGAGTAGCTCCCGGCCAGCACGCTAAAGCTGCACTGGTTGGTAGCTACGCTTGAAGTGCAAAGGCATCGCCGCTGTGCAATGCTTTTGCACTTCTATGGGATGGGCCGCCACTGACATGCGAAGCAGACTAGCGTTGTGCTGAGCGCCCCCCCCCCCCCCCCCCCGCATGTCAGGGAAGATGATCGTAGCTGTGCTAAATTTAGCACAGCTACGATCAACTCGGAATGACCCCCCCATGTCAGTGGTACGTATCGCCAGCTCTCAGCAGAAAAGGGCCATTTACTCGTTATGCCTGTCACATGTTACGATGGCGTGTGTACCACAATGACACCGGTTCTGGAAACGCCATCCCAGGATCTCGTTAACAATAAGAGAAGACAGAAAAAGTAATTTACTAATAAAGGGGCAGTTTATCAACCAGTGATAAAACTAATTGTGAAAGACACTGTATGATAAATGATGCTCCAGCCAATCAGCTCCTGACTGTCATTTTTCAAACACAGGACAGTTAGGAGCTGAACACATGACAGGAGCTGATGTGAATGGCCAAATATTCTCTCTGTAAAGCGCTGCGGAATATGTGTGCAGGGACGGATTAAGGTCTGTGGGGGCCCCTGGGGAACAAATTTGTGGGGACCCCACACACTGTCCTCACTCGGCAGCTGAGCTGTTCCTTTACTGCTGCGGCCGCCGAGGAGCTTCACTCACAGCAGTGTGAAGTCTCGCGAGATAATGTCAAATCTCTCGAGACTTAACACTGCAGTGAATGAAGCTCCTCGGCGGCCGCAGCTGTAATGGAAGGTCTCAGCTGCCGAAGAGGACAGAGAGGAGAAAGGTAAATGCTGTACTACTACGCCGATGTTTTTTTTGCAGTTGTGAGGACAGAGGCCCTCATTCCGAGTTGTTCGCTCGCAAGCTGCTTTTAGCAGCATTGCACACGCTAAGCCGCCGCCTACTGGGAGTGAATCTTAACTTATCAAAATTGCGAACGAAAGATTAGCAGAATTGCGAATAGACTCTTCTTAGCAGTTTCTGAGTAGCTCGAGACTTACTCTGCCAGTGCGATCAGTTCAGTGCTTGTCGTTCCTGGTTTGACGTCACAAACACACCCAGCGTTCACCCAGACACTCCTCCGTTTCTCCAGCCACTCCCACGTTTTTCCCAGAAACGGCAGCGTTTTTTCACACACACCCATAAAACGGCCAGTTTCCGCCCAGAAACACCCACTTCCTGTCAATCACACTCCGATCACCAGAACGAAGAAAAAACCTTGTAATGCCGTGAGTAAAATTCCTAACTGCATAGCAAATTTACTTGGCGCAGTCGCAGTGCGAACATTGCGCATGCGCAATAAGCGGAAAATCGCTGCGATGCGAAGAAAATTACCGAGCGAACAACTCGGAATGACCACCAGTGTGTGGGAGCCCTGGATCGACCGCCCCTTCCGCTCCGCCGTTAATCCAGCTCTGTGTGTGTGCTATATAAATAACTGCCAATGAATAAAAGACATATATGCCAATGTCTGTCAATCTGACAGTGTATGGTCGGCATTAATAAATAAATATAACAAAAAATGGTTCTTCATGATGAAGCCTTGATTTACGTTCTGAGGTCCTAGTGGACATAATTTTGCAGCAATTCTACATTTTGAACAGCTTGTTTTATGTCCCTGCAGCTGTATCTGTGCTTTATAGCTGTTATCTCTCTGTTATCTCTGTCAGTCACAATGGTGTAATACCTCCCTCTTCGCTGCAAACAATGCTAGCTGTAGTACTACAAACGGAATACATACGATATCCAGGCGAATGGGATGCCGGAGGTCATGTGACAGACACTGGCATTCCGAAGCAGAGAATCCTGACAGGGGTCGGGTTAGTACGGTATGTTCTGAGTTTCTGCATGAAATACAGGAGCCATATATATAGAACTAGTTTTTATGGTTTGTTATGTGTAGTATCTGTAATAAAACCACTGCTGGGAGCTTGAATAAAGTCCCACAGTGACAACCTATAAACTTTCCCGGATGGCGTCTCAGAAGTAAACGTGATCTGCTTGGGAAAGTGAGCATCTGCTTATACAAAGAAACAACTGCTGCAGAATCTGCTCTCCCGGAAAGGTTACGCATCGTACTTGGTGCTACCATCTGGCCCGAAGTCCCTTCGCCTAGAGAGAAAATAGTCCCACACCAGCCACAAGAGCAATGGCTGCTGGGCCGGATTAACAGTGGGGTGGATGGGATTACAGCTCCAGGCCTCCACATAAATATAGGCCCGTCATCCGCTGTTCACATGGTCGGCCATAAATCACACGGTGGGCCTCTAACTACTGTAAAGCAGAACATTTAGATCATAGAGACAGAAATACAATTTTAATACTTATGATTTATGGGTATCTGCTCCATTGTTAATCTATGGGGGATAGAAGAGGTGCCCCCTTTCCATGCGCAGTGTGGAACATGGCGGAAGATCTAACACAGGTCCAGCCGCTGTCAGTAGGACATGCAGTAATAGGATACAGCAGGACGTGTATGGTAGTTCTGTTGTGCAAATGTATAAAGGGAGCTTTCAATATTCAGACAACATTAATATTTTGCACACTGCAAAACCTCCTGCAACTTTTACCAATTGCACTTTCTTTATCATTCTGCCTTCGTTCTGTGTTTTCAGCAGTGTATTTACATAATCAGGTGAAAACTACTGTTTTTCTTTTCCGTTCTGAGATATAGTACAACAGCTTTGCTGTGTTTTCTGCCAAGGGTACAGTTGTATCAAGGCGACCAATCCGAGTCATATCTCAGGGTAACACAAATAAACAAATTGACTTGATGATAAAAAGACCTGGATGAGGGACCTCCTCGCTGCGCAAGAAAGCGACGCAGGAGATACACTTGTTAGAATCTCAAATAGCCACTTTAACCGCCCAACATAAACTAACTTCTTGTCCTACCTTACTTGCACAAATCAATAACCTACAAGGCCAACTGAACGCGCTTTTGTCCCGTCGTGCGGCTCTTATTCTGCGGAAATTAAATCAGAAATTCTATGACAAGGCGGACAAGTTAGATTCCCTGCTGGCGAATAAATCGCGACACAAACAGGCGACTGGCGCAATTGATATATTGTATTCCCGAACTCTCAAATGGTTGAAGAGTTTAGAGATTACTATAGCTCTCTTTATAACTTGACGACCCCTACGCATTCCCCTTCCCTCGACCCGGAGAGGTTACGTTCCTACCTGTCCTCAACCCCTCTGCCGGGCATATCCACGGCTCAAGTAAACACACTAAACCAAGATATCTCAGTAGAGGAGACGTTAACAGCTGTGAAATCCATGCGGTCCTCAGCCGCTCCTGGCCCTGACGGTTTCACGGCACACTACTACAAACACTTTGCTAAAATATTGACCCCTCACCTTACCGCCCTCTTTAATCAGATATTGGGGGGCGCATCCTTTGCCCCGGCGACTAGTACTACTCAAGCTGATATAGTCGTGATCCCTAAGCCTGACAGAGACCCCACTGAGTGCGGTAATTATAGGCCCATCTCATTGCTCAATGTCGATTTAAAAATGTATGCAAAAATCCTAGCTTTGAGACTGGCCCCCCCTTCTCCCTGCACTGGTACATCCCGATCAGGTTGGATTTATTCCAGGCCGACAGGCCTCCGATAACACCAGAAGGGCCATTGATACTATCTATTCTATCCACCAACAAAAGTCCTCTTCCCTGTTGCTAGCCCTGGATGCGGAGAAGGCGTTTGATCGCATTTCGTGGGCCTTCACCTTCTCGGTCCTCCAACGCATGGGCTTTTCTGGGAAGTTTTATGATGGTGTCTCCGCACTGTATCGCAACTCCTCAGCGCGGGTCTCTGTCAATGGGGTCACTTCTTCATGCTTTGAGATATCTAACGGTACCAGACAGGGATGCCCACTCTCGCCCTTGATTTTTGCCCTTGTCATGGAGCCTTTAGCGGCCAGGGTTCGTCTCAATCCGAATATTACAGGGATTCGAATTGGCCGCATGGAACACAGAATTGCACTTTATGCTGACGATGTACTGGTTTCTCTTTCAAACCCAACATCGTCACTCTCTCCTCTCCTCTCCTCTCCTCTCTGAGATTGACCTCTATTCGCAATACTCGGGTTATAAGATTAACGCTACTAAAACAGAAGTTCTTGATTTTTACATTACCCCTGAGTCTAGGTCGCAACTTGAATCAACATTTCCATTCTCCTGGCATAACCGAAAACTCAAATATCTAGGTATTTATCTAACCCACAGACATCATCAACTCTTTCAAGTGAATTTCCCACGTCTTTTGGACCGAATTCGTTCTGACCTCCAAACTTGGTCCTCCTATTTCATTTCATGGATTGGACGTGCCAACTCTGTAAAGATGAACGTTCTTCCCAGACTCATTTATCTTTTTCAAACGCTCCCGATCTATAGGGGTAATTCCAAGTTGATCGCAGCAGGAAATTTTTTAGCAGTTGGGCAAAACCATGTGCACTGCAGGGGAGGCAGATTTAACATGTGCAGAGAGAGTTAGATTTGGGTGTGGTGTGTTTAATCTGCAATCTAGATTGCAGTGTAAAAATAAAGCAGCCAGTATTTACCCTGCACAGAAACAAAATAACCCACCTAAATCTAACTCTCTCTGCAAATGTTATATCTGCCCCCCTGCAGTGCACATGGTTTTGCCCAACTGCTAAAAAATTTCCTGCTGCGATCAGCTTGGAATTACCCCCAAAATCCCTCGCTACGTTTTTAAATTCTTGCAGTATCAAACTTCTCATTTTATTTGGGCCAACAAACATCCTAGAATGAAACTTTCGCTGCTACAACGGCCTTCCTGGGGCGGAGGCTTAGGCATACCCAATTTCAAATACTATTACCACGCAGCCCAGATGGCATCCTGTGTTCAGTGGTGTGGTCCGGGGGCGGACAAGGTGTGGATAGCTATCGAAGCCGGTGAGCTGGGACTCTCCACGCTCTCTTCCCTCTTGTGGCTTCCGAGAACCGCCCGCCCTCGTGCCTCCTCATCTCACCCAGTGGTGGCCCGTTCTTTATACATTTGGGATTTTGTGGTGAGGAAACATCAATTGGCCCCTAACCCATCCCCCCTCATACCTCTGTTCCACAACCCTGCCTTCCCTCCTGGAATGGTTAAATCTGCTTTCTCACTCTGGGAACAGGGAAACGTTGCCTTTCTTAACGACATTGCCTCTACTACACCCTTTCCTTCGTTTATCCAGATTCAGACACAATACTCTCTCCCTCATAGTGAATTTTTCCGCTACCTCCAACTTAGACACTTTTACTCCGGGGTTCATACCACTCTCTCTTCTAGGCCTCTCACCACTCTTGAAAATATATGTTGGCGACGCTCTTCTACGAAAGGTCTTATATCAGATCTCTATACTTTGCTATTTCAGGGCTCTGCTACTTCCAGAGATCACAGAGAATTGGCCTGGGAGAGAGACTTGGGTGTCACTTTGGATGAGGAGGAATGGGGTGAAATTTGGAGTAATGCGTCCTCTAGCTCTATCTGTGTCAGGATAAGGGAAAATGTATATAAACTGGTATATCGTTGGTACTATGGGGGTAATTCCAAGTTGATCGCAGCAGGAAATTTTTTAGCAGTTGGCCAAAACCATGTGCACTGCATGGGAGGCAGATATTACATGTGCAGAAAGAGTTAGATTTGGGTGGGTTATTTTATTTCTGTGCAGGGTAAATACTGGCTGCTTTATTTTTACACTGCAAATTAGATTGCAGATTGAACACACCACACCCAAATCTAACTCTCTCTGCACATGTTATATCTGCCTCCCCTGCAGTGCACATGGTTTTGCCCAACTGCTAAAAAATTTCCTGCTGCGATCAACTTGGAATTACCCCCTATGTGCCTTCGCGATTGAAGGCGATGTTCCCTGATGTTACGGATGGCTGTTGGAGGGGCTGTGCTTCTGAGGGGACATATATGCATATTTGGTGGACCTGCCCGAAACTAGTACCTTTATGGACCCTAAATACTTTCTACTGCCTCTGGACCTTCCGACTTTGACTACACATCAGAACAAGTTATTACGTCATGTGGCTACTGCCACGACATGTCAAATAGCAAAGGCCTGGAGGTCGCCCTCCCCACCGTCCCTACAATCCATTGTCACTTACATTTGGTACGTTTATAAGATGGAATATATGACTAGTCTTATTAGACAATCTGCCAGGGCGTTCGATAAAATCTGGGCACCCTGGCTCACTTCTCAAAATGCCCCCTCCCCATTCGGTAACTGATTAAGCTACGCACCCTTATTTTTTATGTTGGCTGCCCGGAACCCGCCACTCGGACCTCCCCTCCTCTTCTTTCTACTTTCCCTTTTGCCCACAATCTTGTGTCTTCCTTTTCCTGTCTCTATTCTTCCCGTTCTCTCACTCCCCTGGGTTGGTTGGCCACACCAATGGACCTATAGGACTCTTTCCTTTCTCGCACTATCTCTGTTGTCTCACTTTAAAAACAAACAAACGGATTTACTCACTTGATTACTGTTATTTACTAGCTGTGTATATCTTAGTACTAAAATGCTTGTCAATGCTTATGAAACACACCGTTTATATGTATTACTGTGAATCGACCAATAAAAAACCTGGATGAGAAGCAGAGAATCACTTTTTAATCTTTTGAATCATTATAGTTGTCACTGTGCCGTGATCTAGACAGAGTGTTACATAACAATACTAAAAAAGCTTACTCACTTAGGGTCATATTCCATGTTGATCGCTCGCTGCCGTTTTTCGTAGCGCAGCGAACAGGTTACTACTGCGCATGCGTATGCACCACAATGCGCAGGCGCGTCGTACGGGTACAAAGCGAATCGTTGCTGGGCGATGGATTTAATGAAGAATCCATTTGCACAGTCGATCGCAAGGAGAAGGCGTTTGTGGGTGGATACTGACCGTTTTCAGGGAGTGGTAGGGAAAACGCAGGCGTGTCCAGGCGTTTGCAGGGCGGGTGTCTGACGTCAATTGCGGGACCAAAAAGACTGAAGTGATCGCAGCGGCTGAGTAAGTCCAGAGCTGCTCAGAAACTGCAAAAAACGTTTTCGTCCCGCTCGGCTGCACAGGCGTTCGCACACTTGCAAAGCGAAAATACACTCCCCTGTGGGCGGCGACTATGCATTTGCACGGCTGCTAAAAGTAGCTAGCGAGCGATCAACTCGGAATGACCCCCTTACGCACGTGTTCAGGGACCACACAACTGATAGATAAGACCGGATCTGACCTCTCACTCAGCACCACAGGTTCTGGAACTGCACAACAAAGGATTATGGGGGTCATTCCGAGTTGTTCGCTCGCAAGCTGCTTTTAGCAGCTTTGCACACGCTAAGCCGACGCCTACTGGGAGTGAATCTTAGCTTATCAAAATTGCGAACGAAAGATTAGCAGAATTGCGAATAGACACTTCTTAGCAGTTTTTGAGTAGCTCCAGACTTACTCGGCATCTGCGATCAGTTCAGTCAGTTTCGTTCCTGGTTTGACGTCACAAACACACCCAGCGTTCGCCCAGACACTCCTCCGTTTCTCCAGCCACTCCCGCGTTTTTCCCAGAAATGGCAGCGTTTTTTCGCACACTCCCATAAAATGGCCAGTTTCCGCCCAGAAACACCCACTTCCTGTCAATCACATTACGATCACCAGAACGAAGAAAAAACCTCGTAATGCTGTGAGTAAAATACCTAACTGCATAGCAAATTTACTTGGCGCAGTCGCACTGCGGACATTGCGCATGCGCATTAGCGACTAATCGCTCCGTTGCGAAAAAAAATAACGAGCGAACAACTCGAAATGACCCACTATGTTATTATACTTACCAGTGGCCTGTCAGCACCTTTACAGAAGGGAGAGCCAGATGCTTTATCTGCGAAGGTAAAACAAACACTTTATCCTGTTGCCACTTACTAAATATATATGTTACACATACAGTTACAAAATTATGTCTTCATTATTTAATAGCAATTATTATGAATAAAATATTTTTTAATTTGCTACGCATAACTGGCTTTAAAAGAAGTACATGCTAGATGTTCTCAGCTACCAGGTACTTCTCACCAAGGGGGCTATTTCTCAACGACTATTAGCTATATGAAACTAGTTCCGAATAATAAATGGTGCTCCAACTCCCTAACCCTCCCTCCCCGCAGCCTAACCCTAACCTCCCCCACTGCAGCCTAACCCTAACCTCCCCTCCCCGCAGCCTAACCCTAACCTCCCCTCCCCGCAGCCTAACCCTAACCTCCCCCACTGCAGCCTAACCCTAACCTCCCCTCCCCGCAGCCTAACCCTAACCTCCCCCACTGCAGCCTAACCCTCCCTCCCTGCAGCTTAACCGTAACCCTCTCTCCCACAGTCTAACCCTAACCTCCCCTCCTGCAGCCTAACCCTAACCCTCCCTCTCCGCAGCCTAACCCTACCCCCCACAGCCTAACCCTAACTCCCCCCCCCCCCCCCGCAGCCTTTCCCTAACCCTCCCTCCCCACAGCCTAACCCCAACCCCCCCCACTGCAGCCTAACCCTCCCTCTCCACAGCATAACCCTAACATCCCTTCCCCGCCGCCTAACCCTCCCTCCCCGCAGCCTAACCCTAACGTCCCTTACTGCAGCCTAACCCTCCCTCCCTGCAGCCTAACCTCCCCCTCCTGTAGCCTAACCCTAACCCTCCTTCTCCTGTAGCCTAACCCTCCCTCTCCACAGCCTAACCCTAACCCTCGCTCTCCGCAGCCTAACCGCCCCCTCCTGTAGCCTAACCCTCCCTCCCTGCAGCCTAACCTCCCCCTCCTGTAGCCTAACCCTAACCCTCCCTCCCTGCAGCCTAACCTCCCCCTCCTGTAGCCTAACCCTAACCCTCCTTCTCCTGCAGCCTAAGCCTCCCCCTCCTGTAGCCTAACCCTAACCCTCCCTCCCTGCAGCCTAAACTCCCCCTCCTGTAGCCTAACCCTAACCCTCCTTCTCCTGCAGCCTAAGCCTCCCCCTCCTGTAGCGTAACCCTAACCCTCCCTCCCTGCAGCCTAACCTCCCCTCCTGTAGCCTAATCCTAACCCTCCTCCTGTAGCCTAACCCTAACCTTCTCTCTCCGCAGCCTAACCCTAACCTTCCCTCTCCGCAGCCTAACCCTCGCTCTCCGCAGCCTAACCTCCCCCTCCTGTAGCCTAACCCTAACCCTCCCTCCCTGCAGCCTAACCTTCCCCTCCTGTAGCCTAACCCTAACCCTCCTTCTCCTGCAGCCTAACCTCCCCCTCCTGTAGCCTAACCCTAACCCTCCTTCTCCTGCAGCCTAACCTCCCCCTCCTGTAGCCTAACCCTAACCCTCCTTCTCCTGTAGCCTAAGCCTCCCCCTCCTGTAGCCTAACCCTAACCCTCCCTCTCCACAGCCTAACCCTCGCTCTCCGCAGCCTAACCTCCCCCTCCTGTAGCCTAACCCTAACCCTCCCCCTCCTGTAGCCTAACCCTCCCTCTCCACAGCCTAACCCTAACCTTCCCTCTCCGCAGCCTAACCCTCGCTCTCCGCAGCCTAAACCTATTTCTCACATTGCAGCCTAACACTAACCCTCCTTCTCCTGTAGCCTAACCCTAACCTTCCCTCTCCGCAGCCTAACCCTCGCTCTCCGCAGCCTAAACCTATTTCTCACATTGCAGCCTAACTCTAACCCTCCCCTTGCATCCTGACCCTAACCTCGCAGGGATACTTACGTTGAGGATCCCTCCTGTCGAGATGCCGGCATCTGCATTTTTCTAACAAGTGTTGGGATTCCGCCGCCGGCTTTCTGACTGGCGGGATCCCAAGTACACCCCGACACTTCATTAGCGTAGGTCACGCACAAAGAAAAGGGAAGGCATTTCCCAACTGACCAAGCCCTGGCTTAGCAGATGTAGAGGATTAGATAGTGTTCACTATAGGAATTTTTTAGGACAAGAGTGCTGAATACAGAGGTGGACACAACTGTGCACACCAAAGCAGAGCCGTAACTACACATTTTCTGTGCCTTGTATACATAAAGAGCATTGATACCCCCCCCAACCCTGTGAAGGGGTGTGACCATTAATAGTACCCATATATCAAATTATGCCCCACAGTAGTGTAACACTAGTCATATTACATTACACTGTAGTGCCCCTTATTCACATAGCGACGCACAGTAGAGCCCATTAACGTTAAACCACGCAGTAGTAGACAAAATTAGGGGTCATGGCCCCATAGCGGCAAAAACAGGGACATGTCCCGCGTGTCACGATCCGGGTAACAAAGCACACTCACTTACCATCCAAGTGCCTTCTCAGACTGTCCCTGCGCTCCAAGCCTGGATTCCATCTGCTCTGTCTGCGTGCAGCACGCTGCACGGCATCTCCACAGTCTCTCCTCAGCGATCCCGGTGACGCGGACATAACAGCTATCCAGCATGCCCCTTCTGTCCTAGCGGATGGTGTCTCCTGCTCTCCGCGGCCCCCCGCCGCCACCAATACTATAAGCTTCAGCATGCTGTTTACAAACAGACTTTCCATCCAGATCCAAACATGGGTGCAGCCATGTTTGGGTTAATCATATGACTTTCCACAGCCAATCCGCTACACACAGTATCCTCTCTGATTGCCCAGCCAATCGCTGCTTCCGAGCAGGTATAAGTATCCTGAACCAAGGCTTCCTGTTGTCAGTACTATGGTTGTCTAACCCAGTGTTGGATGTCTCCTCAGTCTGTGGTTGCTACTGCTTGCTGTCTCCAGGTATTCCAGCTCCTGTGACCTTGCTCCACTTAAAGAGACCTGCACCAGTTTCTATCGTGTGGTGCTGACTGACTCCAGCGGTGTTTCCACATTGCCTCTTGTTGCCAGCGGTGTTTACACATCGCCTCCTATTACCAGCGATGTTTCCACATCATCTCCAGAGACCAGCGGTGTTTCCACATTGCTTCCTGTTACCATCGTTGTTCCCACATTGTTTCCAGTTACCAGCGGTGTTCCCACATTGCCCTCAGGTTACCATCAGTGCCCCAGCAACGAACTCTGTCATCATTGGTGTCCCAGCATCGAACTCCGTTACCATTGGTGTGTTCCCATAAGTTCTCACCATCTGTTCCAGTTCCACTCAGCTTCCTCTTCAGTCCTGCAGCTCTCGGCCTACCTCGGTGCTCCTCCATCGACTTCTGCTTCCAGTGTGTCATCTTCTGCTCAGTATCGGTTGTTCTCATCAGTACAGTGGTTAGCTGTTTACATCTGTGGACTATACCATCTCAGTGTCTTCCAAGACTGTGCCATATTGATGTCATACTATACCAAACGCCATACTTGCTACTACCGTATTTGAGGAACTGTGCTGCTATGTTAACACTGTGAATCTTACTGCTGAGTATTGAGCCTCTCACCACCTGCCGTTGTGATTGTCTGAACTGTGCGCATAATAAATAACTTGACTTTTACTCCTCTGTCGTTTTGGTCACGCCTTCGGGCGCCTGTGCTAAGGGTATTCTGCATCTCCAGGAATCCCATACTGCCACCCGGGTTCCCTTACACGTCAGCTCCTACGCCTGAGGTTTCCCCAGGTCAGCCTCAACCCTCAGGCTTGTCACCGCATTTGCAGCACTTCCCGTGAGGCCACCCCCTCTGTCCATGAGACCACACCCCCTTACTTCAGGGGCGCGCCTCCGACACACGTCTGCATACCTCCCAACTTTATAAGATCTGGAAGCGGGACCCCATGTGCGTCTGCCGCCGAAAGGGGGCGTGGCTAAAATGGGCGTGGGTCCGTGGTAAGGGGGGCGTGTCCTCATGCCAATGCCGCAATTGCGAGCCGCGGCCCCCGTTCTCGTCACTATGGGGGCATGGCCAGCGCTTAGTGAGTTGCTGGCATGCCACAGTACCTCTGTATCATTGAATAGATGCTGTATGCGCACAGCGTCTATTCACCCTGCTCTGTAGCAAGTGCAAAAGCCTCCCAACTGTGTCCCCCCACCCCCACCCCCATGGGTGGGACAGCGGAACAGTCCCAAAAAAACGGGACTGTCTCGCGAAAATCGGGACAGTTGGGAGGCATGCGTCTGTGCTCTGCCTTCCAGCTTAAGAAAGTTGGGAGGTATGCAATAGTAGTGCTTCTTACACCATATTATGCCCCACACAGTAATGCCCCTTACACCATATTATGCCCCACACAGTAATGCCCCTTACACCATATTATGCCCCACACAGTAATGCCCCCTACACCATATTATACCTCACATAGTAATGCCCCTTACACCATATTATGCCCCACACAGTAATGCCCCTTACACCATATTATGCCCCACACAGTAATGTCCCTGACACAATATTTTACCCCACACAGTAATGCCCGACACCATATTATGCCCCACACAGTAATGCCCCTTACACCATATTATGCCCCACACAGTAATGCCGCTTACACCATATTAAGCCATACACAGTAATGCCCCTTACACCATATTATGCCCCACACAGTAATGCCCCTGAGACCATATTATGCCCCACACAGTAATGCCCCTTACACCATATTATGCCCCACACAGTAATGCCCCTTACACCATATTATGCCCCACACAGTAATGCCCCCTACACCATATTATACCTCACACAATAATGTCCCTAACACCATATTATGCCCCACACAGTAATGTCCCTGACACAATATTATGCCCCACACAGTAATGCCCGACACCACATTATGCTCCATACAGTAATGCCCCTGACACCATATTATGCCCCACACAGTAATGCCCCTTACACCATATTATGCCCCACACAGTAATGCCCCCTACACCATATTATACCTCACACAGTAATGTCCCTAACACCATATTATGCCCCACACAGTAATGTCCCTGACACAATATTATGCCCCACACAGTAATGCCCGACACCATATTATGCTCCATACAGTAATGCCCCTGACACCATATTATGCCCCATACAGTAATGCCCCTGACACCATATTATGCCGCACACAGTAATGTCCCTGACACCATATTATGCTCCACACAGTAATGCCCCTGACACCATATTATGCCCCACACAGTAATGCCCCTTACACCATATTATGCCCCACACAGTAATGCCCCTTACACCATATTATGCACCACACAGTAATGCCCCTTACACCATAATATGCCCCACAGTAATGTCCCTGACACCATATTATGCCCCACACAGTAATGCCCGACACCATATTATTCTCCATACAGTAATGCCCCTTACACCATCTTATGCCCCACACAGTAATGCCCCTGACACCATATTATGCCCCACACAGTAATTTTCCTGACACCATATTATGCCCCACACAGTAATGCCCGACACCATATTATTCTTCATACAGTAATGCCCCTTACACCATATTATGCCCCACACAGTAATGTCCCTGACACCATATTATGCCCCACACAGTAATGCCCCTGACACCATATTATGCCCCACACAGTAATGCCCCTGACACCATATTATGCCCCACACAGTAATGTCCCTTACACCATATTATGCCCCACACAGTAATGACCCTTACACTATATTATGCCCCACACAGTAATGCCCCTTACACCATATTATGCCCCACACAGTAATGCCTTTTACACCATATTATGCCCCACACAGTAATGCCCCTTACAACATATTATGCCCCGCACAGTAATGCCCCTGACACCATATTATGCCCCTCACAGTAATGTCCGACACCATATTATGCCCCACACAGTAATGCCCCTGACACCATAATATGCCCCACACAGTAATGCCCCTTACACCATATTATATGCCCCACACAGTAATGCCCCTTACACCATATTATGCTCCACACTGTAATGCCCCTGACACCATATTATGCCCCACACAGTAATGTCCCTTACACCATATTATGCCCCACACAGTAATGCCCCTGACACCATATTATGCCCCACACAGTAATGTCTCTTACACCATATTATGCCCCACACAGTAATGTCACTGTCACCATACTATGCCCCACACAGTAATGCCCCTTACACCATATTATGCCCCACGCAGTAATGTCCCTTACACCATATTATGCCCAACACAGTAATGTCCCTTACACCATACTATGCCCCACACAGTAATGTCCCTTACACCATATTATGCTCCACACAGTAATGCCCCTTGCGCCATATTATGCCCCACACAGTAATACCCCTGACACCATACTATGCCCCACACAGTAATGCCCCTTACACCATATTATGCCCCACACAGTAATGTCCCTGACACCATATTATGCCCCACACAGTAATGTCCCTTACACCATATTATGCCCCACACAGTAATGCCCCTTACACCATATTATGCCCCACACAGTAATGTCCCTGACACCATACTATGCCCCACACAGTAATGTCCCTTACACCATATTATGCTCCACACACTAATGCCCCTGACACCATATTATGCCCCACACAGTAATGCCCCTGACACCATATTATGCCCTACACAGTAATGCCCCTTACACCATATTATGCCCCACACAGTAATGCCCCTTACACCATATTATGCCCCACACAGTAATGCCCCTTACACCATATTATGCCCCACACAGTAATGTTCCTGACACCATACTATCCCACACAGTAATGCCCCTTACACCATACTATGCCCCACACAGTAATGCCCCTTACACCATATTATGCCCCACACAGTAATGTCCCTTACACCATATTATGCCCCACACAGTAATGTCCCTTACACCATACTATGCCCCACACAGTAATGTCCCTTACACCATATTATGCCGCACACAGTAATGCCCCTTGCGCCATATAATGCCCCACACAGTAATACCCCTGACACCATACTATGCCCCACACATAATGCCCCTTACACCATATTATGCCCCACACAGTAATGTCCTTGACACCATATTATGCCCCACACAGTAATGCCCCTGACACCATATTATGCCCCACACAGTAATGCCCCTTACACCATATTATGCCCACACAGTAATGTCCCTGACACCATATTATGCCCCACACAGTAATGCCCCTTGCGCCATATTTATTGCAGAACTTCCTGTGCCTCTCAGTCCAATATCCTACTCCATCTGCAGTAAAAGTTGTATGAGTGTGTGCACAAGCCCAGAAATAAAATCACCTGAAGGTGGACCGGTCCTTTAACGCCACCAATAAAATAAAATGGCAGAGAGCACAGTTGCCCATACTGAACGCAGACACGGGGAGATTACAGTGTTAGTATAGTGTATGAAGGTGCTGATGAAAGTGAAGGGTTAGTGAGAGAAAATACTGGAGGAAGAGTTTTCTGTGAAGTCTGCCCAAGGCCATTTCCAATAGCAGACTGGACTGGCATTACCGTAAGCTGCCTATCACACCCAGATACTGGGCATCAACGTGCTCATGGTAATCCACCCACTGAGTGCCTTCCCATACTAACAAGACGCGCACAAGGAAACGGATAACAAGTTAATCTTGTAATTACCACTCTGGTATTATTTTACTGGGTGGAAACTGCTCTGAACTCTTACTCCACACGGCTAAGCCAAGCACACGGCATGTGCCACTCCCGTCTGTGGCATCAGCTGGCATTAATGATCTCCTCAGTAGGCAAACAAGGGCTTACAGGACCGGGGCCCTATGTTCTCAGCATCCTTTTGCAAGACGCACAGTTTTGGCTTATGAATGACTGACAGCGGTCGTCCAAGTACCCAGCCACCTCGGTCCTACAGCCACTACTGGGCATTACCACTGAATGACACATTCCCAGATGCAAAATAACTGCTTCCAAATATAAAAGGATCCACCAGTGACTCTACATAACATATACATCTATCATTCCACTCCCCCCCCCCCTTCCCCCGCAGCCTAACCCTAATCCTCCTCGGTGATGCCTAACCTAACCCCCCCCCCCACTCCCTGCAGCCTAAACCTACCCTCCCTCTGCCGCAGCCTAACACTAACCCACCCCGGTGGTGTCTAACCCTAACCCCCCCTCCTCACAGCCTAAACCTACCCTCCCTCTACTGCAGCCTAACCCTCCCCCTCCCCAATGGTGCCTAACCCTAACCTTCCCCCGTCCCCCCCGTCCCCACAGCCTAAACCTAACCTTCCCTCCCCGCAGTCTAAACCTGAGGATGCTCTGGTCAGTGCTGTAATTCCCGGACATCATGGGGGCGTGGCCAGCACAGAAAAGCCCTTTTATGGCACTGTGAAGACTAGTCCTATGCGGAACCCACTCACCCAGAGCAATTTCCAGTAAAGTGACTGAATCCTAGTAAGGCAGAGCCGGATTGGTGGGGAGAGCAGGGGACACCGTACCCTGGGTCCCCCTCTGTCAGGGGGCCCCACAGCCAGATCACACTGACATCACTGGCTCTCCCTCTTGTGCAGCAGCAGAACTAAGAACCTGGGCAGCCAGAATGTAAGCAGAACAGTGTACAGTGCAGGCAGAAACAGGAGTATCAGATTTTATGAGCTGCTGACAGAGCTTCCGGTGAGAGGAGAGATAGGAAGTAGGAAAGTGCTGTAAGTGACCAAGAAAATCAAAATATTATCAAAAATGAAAACGTAGCACAGCAGGCACACAGAAAAGGGCTGATTCTCAGTCGCGCGCAAGAGAGAATGCAGCAGCGTCTATTGGCAGTCACCTGTCTGTGACTTTATACAGATGGCGCTAAAAATTCCTTCCCTGGTGTACATCCGTGCAGCCGAATTTGCAAGGTCTGCGATGCCCACTTTTAGCTACCATGCATGCTGTAATACCGATCGGTAATAAGCTTATGGCAGCTGCAGTGTCTCTGCATGACTAGCCTATGCCTATGTGCCTGGGAACGCAGCCACGCCCGCGGCATTTCTATAACACCTCCACTGAACCATTTTTGCGTGAGTTACTAGCCACCTCCCAGTCATTGCCCCGGAATGCCCATCACTTTTCTGCTCCATTTCTGTTACTGTCTATCCTAATCGCAACAGCACCCTGCTGCGTACACTCTGTGTAACGCATGCGTAGTAGGAGGTTTCAGAACCTTTGGTGGAGTGGCAAACAATTGAACTACGTGAACGTGCGACGCAGAATCAGACCCCTGTTCAGGATTTTTGCAAAATTCACAACCAGCATCAACTGAAAACAGGATTTTAATACCTACCGGTAAATCCTTTTCTCCTAGTCCGTAGAGGATGCTGGGGTCCACTTTAGTACCATGGGATATAGACGGTTCCGCAGGAGCCATGGGCACTTTAAGACTTTTCAAGGGTGTGAACTGGCTCCTCCCTCTATGCCCCTCCTCCAGACCTCAGTACAGGAACTGTGCCCAGGGAGACAGACATTTAGAGGAAAGGATTTACTTTTAATTTAATGGTGAGATTCATACCAGCTCACACCTCAACCATGCTGCACAACATGGCATTCAACATAACACATGCCAACGGGCATGAACTATTGCAGCAACATGCTGAAAATAACCGTAACACAACATCTGTGTAACTACAAACGTAACAACTGCAGGTAAAGTACGCACTGGGTCGGGCGCCCAGCATCCTCTACGGACTAGGAGAAAAGGATTTACCGGTAGGTATCAAAATCCTGTTTTCTCATACGTTCTAGAGGATGCTGGGGTCCACTTTAGTACCATGGGGTTATACCAAAGGTCCAGTACGGGCGGGAGAGTGCGGATGACCTTGCAGCACCGATTGACCAAACTTGAGGTCCTCATCGGCCAAGGTGTCAAACTTGTGAACTTAGCAAACGTGTTTGCCCCTGACCAAGCAGCTGCTCGGCAAAGCTATAATGCCGAGAACCCCCGGGCAGCCACCCAGGATGAGCCCACCTTTCTAGTAGGATGGGCATTTACCGACTTCAGTATCGGCAATCCTGCCGTAGAATGAGCGTGCTGAATCGTCCCTCTGATCCATCGCGCAATGGTCTACTTAGAAGCAGGACACCCAATCTTGTTGGGAGCATACAGGACAAACAGAGCCTCTGTTTTCCGTACCCGAGCTGTTCTTGCAACATAAATTTTCAAAGCTCTATCTACATCAAGAGATTTTGACGCTGTGAAGGTGTCAGTAGCCACTGGCACCACAATACGTTGGTTCATATGGAAAGACAAAACCACCTTTGGAAGAAATTGTTGGCGAGTTCTCAACTCTGCTCTATCTTCATGGAAGATCAGGTAAGGGCTCTTGTGGGACAAGGCCCCCAACTCAGACACCCGCCTTGCGGATGCCAAGGCCAATAACATGACCACTTTCCAAGTGAGAAACTTCAATTCCATTTCCTTCAGAGGTTCAAACCAATCTGATTGCAGGAATTGCAACACCACATTAAGGTCCCATGGTGCCACCGGAGGCACAAATGGAGGTTGGATGTGCAGCACTCCTTTCACGAACGTCTGAACTTCTGGAAGGGAGGACAATTGTTTTTGAAAGAAAATTGATAAGGCCGAAATCTGGACCTTGATTGAACCCAATCGTAGGCCCGCATCCACACCTGCCTGTAGAAAATGGAGAAAACGTCCTAACTGAAAATCTTCCGTTGGAGCCTTCTTGGATTCACACCAAGACACATATTTTCTCCAAATACGGTGGTAATGCTTAGACGTTACTCCTTTCCTGGCCTGAATAAGTGTGGGAATGACTTCTTTTGGAATACCCTTTCGGGCTAGAATCCAGCGCTCAACAGCCATGCCGTCAAACGTAGCCGCGGTAAGTCTTGATATACGCACGGCCCCTGCTGCAGCAGGTCCTCGCGAGGAGGAAGAGGCCGAGGATCTTCTAGGAGCAACTCCTGAAGATCTGGACACCAAGCCCTCCTTGGCCAGTTTGGGGCAATGAGGATCGCTCGAACCCTCGTTCTTCGCACGATTTTGAGAACTTTTGGTATCAGTGGAAGTGGAGGGAAGACATATACTGACCGAAACACCCACTGGGTCACCAGTGCATCCACTGCTATTGCTTGAGGGTCTCTCGACCTGGAACAATATCTCTGAAGCTTCTTGTTGAGACGAGATGCCATCATGTCTACTTGAGGAACTCCCCAAAGACTTGTCACCTCTGCGAAGACTTCTTGGTGGAGGCCCCACTCTCCTGGATGGAGATCGTGTCTGCTGAGGAAGTCTGCTTCCCAGTTGTCCACTCCCGGAATGAAAATTGCAGACAGAGCTCTTGCATGTCTTTCTGCCCAGAGGAGGATCTTTGTCACCTCTGCCATTGCTGCTCTGCTTTTCGTTCCGCCTTGACGGTTTATGTACGTGACTGCTGTTACATTGTCCGACTGGATCTGCATGGGTTGATCTTGAAGAAGATGCACCGCTTGTAGAAGGCCGTTGTAAATGGCTCTCAATTCCAGCACGTTTATATGAAGACAGGTTTCCTGACTTGACCATCTTCCTTGGAAGCTTTTTCCCTGTGTGACTGCTCCACAGCCTCGTAGACTTGCATCCGTGGTTACTAGGACCCAGTCCTGAATCCCGAACCTGCGTCCCTCTAATAGGTGAGAACTGCGTAGCCACCACAGGAGCGAAATCCTGGCTTTGGAGGACAGGATTATCTTCTGGTGCATGTGCAGGTGGAATCCGGACCACTTGTCCAACAGGTCCCACTGGAACACTCTGGCATGGAATCGGCCAAACTGTATGGCCTCGTAGGTCGCTACCATCTTTCCCAACAACCAAATGCATTGATGGATCGACACTCTTGTTGGTTTCAAAATATGCTTGATCAGTCTCTGCATTTCCAGAGCCTTTTCCACTGGAAAAAATACCCTCTGTACTTCTGTGTCCAGTATCATCCCCAGAAAGGACAATCTTGTCGTCAGTTCCAACTGTGACTTTAGAAAATTCATGATCCAACCGTGTCGTTGGAGTACTGACAGGGAGAGTGCAATGTTCTGCACCAACCGTCCCCTGGATCTCGCTTTTATCAGGAGATCGTCCAGGTAAGGATTTATATTGACTCCTTGTTGTCGAAGGAGGACCATCATCTCTGCTATCACCTTGGTGAATACCCTCGGTGCCGTGGAGAGTCCAAACGGCAACATCTGGAACTGGTAATGGCAATCCTGTACTGCGAATCTCAGATAAGCTTGATGAGGAGGATAAATGGGAACATGTAAGTAAGCATCTTTTATGTCTACTGACACCATGAAGTCCCCTTCCTCCAGACTGGAAATCACTGCTCTCAGAGATTCCATCTTGAACTTGAATCTTTTCAGGTAAAGATTCAGCGATTTCAGGTTCAAAATTGGTCTGACCGAGCCGTCCGGCTTCAGAATTACGAAGAGGCTTGAATAAAACCCTTCTCCCTGTTGTGACACGGGAACCAGGACAATGACATGATCCCAACATCATTTTTGAGTTGCAGCTGTTACAACTTCTCTGTCCGGAAGAGAAGCTGGCAAGGTCGATTTGAAAAATCGGCATGGGGGGACATCTTCAAACTCCAGTTTGTATCCATGGGACACTATTTGCAAGACCTATGGCTCCAGGACAGATTGACCCCAGACCTGACTGAAAAGTTTCAGATGTGCTCCCACCCGAGCGGACTCCCGCAGGGGAACCCCAGCATCATGCTGCAGATTTGGCAGAAGCAGGGGTGGACTTCTGTTCCTGCGATCCGGGAGCATCCCTCCACCAATTGGTGAGGGAGCCCACTCGGAAAGACGCAATATTAGACTTAATACTTACAAATGGAGACAGATTATTGGACGTAAAAGTGGGTGAAAACCTGGGATCCAGTGATCATCAAGCAGTATGGTTCAGCATTAAGACAGAGACTGACTCGTCCCATACAAAAACAAAGGTGTTGGATTTTAGGAAGGCTGATTTTGTAGGGATGGGAAAATGTGTAAGCGATTCTTTGGCAGAGTGGAGGAATTTGGAAACAGTGCAGGAGAGGTGGGAAACATTAAAATGTGCAATATTGAAGGCAACAGACCTTTGTATCAAAACTGTTAGGAAAAACACAAGGAAAAGGAAGCCAGTGTGGTTTGCAAAAGAAGTAGCAAGTATTGTAAGAGCAAAAAAGATGGCTTTTAGGAAATATAAGCAGACACAAAATAATGAAGACAAAAATATATATCTTGTTAGACAGAAGGAGACAAAGAAGGTAATCAGATGTGCAAAGGCACAAGCTGAGGAGAAAATGGCCCAGTCAGTGGGTAAAGGATGCAAAACTTTTTTTTAGGTATATAAGCGAAAGGAGAAAAACAAAAGGCGGAATTATAAAACTAAAGACGGACACTGGGAGTCTTGTTGAAGGAGACAATTTAATAGCAGATCATCTTAATGATTATTTTTGCTCAGTATTTACTACTGAAAGAGAGGGGAAGGGGCCACAGTTAAGTTGCAGGGATATTCAGGAAAATGAAACAAGTACATTTACAGAGGAGAAGGTCCTAACAGAACTCTCAAAGCTGAAAGTGGACAAATCTATGGGGCCAGATGGGATACATCCAAGGATACTAAAAGAACTAGAGATGAGCGGATTCGGTTTTACTCGGTTTTACTCGGTTCTCAAAACCGAATCTTATTGGCTATCCAAAACACGTGACATCCGTGAGCCAATTAGATGCCGTTTTGAGAACCGAGTAAAACCGAGTAAAACCGAACCCGCTCATAAAGAACTTAAGGAGGTGCTGGTAGCACCATTGACAGAATTATTCAACCAGTCATTAGCTACAGGAGTAATTCCAGGGGACTGGAAAAGAGCAAACGTAGTCCCACTGCACAAAAGTGGAAGCAAGGAAGAGGCAAACAACTACAGACCAGTGAGTCTTACATCAGTAGTAGGGAAATTGATGGAAACACTCTTAAAAGAAAGAGTTGTAGATTATCTCAAATCCGGAAATTTACTGGATCCCAAACAGCATGGATTCACTGGGGGGAGATCATGTCAAACAAATCTTATTGACTTTTTTGATTGTGTGACTAAAGTGATGGATAAAGTTGGAGCCATGGATATAGCTTATCTAGACTTTAGTAAGGCTTTTGACACAGTTCCACATCGCAGACTGCTAAATAAACTTGAAAGTTTGGGATTGGATATTAGGATTATTGAATGGATAAGATCTTGGTTGAAGGATAGAAAACAGAGAGTTGTGGTAAATAGAGTGCATTCACAGGAGGGAAATGTTACCAGTGGAGTACCCCAGGGATCTGTACTTGGACCAGTGCTTTTTAATATCTTTATTGGTGACATTGCAAATGGCATTAAAGGGAAAGTATGCCTTTTTGCAGATGACACAAAGGTATGCAACAGGGTAGACACACCAGGTGGGGTAAAACAAATGATTGAGGATCTAGGTAGACTAGAGGAATGGTGAAGAGTCTGGCAATTACAGTTTAATGCCAAAAAATGCAAAATCATGCACTTGGGTCTCAAAAATCCTAAAGCTAAATACAGTATTAATGGCACTATACTGGAAACTACTGAGGAGGAAAGGGATCTAGGAGTCACTATTTCAGATGACTTAAAGGCAGGTAAGCAATGTAACAAGGCAATGAGGAAGGCTAGTCAGATGCTTGGCTGCATTGGGAGAGGAATCAGCAGCAGAAAGAAGTAATAATGCCACTGTATAGGTCATTGGTACGGCCTCATCTAGAATACTGTATTCAGTTCTGGAGGCCATATCTTCAAAAGGATATTAATACATTAGAAACTGTACAAAGGAGGGCAACTAAAATGGTGCATGGCCTACATCACAAAACATACCCAGAAAGACTAAGAAATCTCAATATGTATAGTTTGGAGCAGAGAAAGGAAAGGGGGGACATGATAGAAACTTTCAAATATATCAAGGGTTTTAACAAAGTCCAGGAGGGAAACATTCTCCAAATGAAGAGAAGCAATAGGACACGAGGACATGCACTGAGACTGGAGGGGGGGAGGTTCAGGGGAAATTTGCGGAAAAATTATTTCACAGAAAGGGTAGTGGACAAGTGGAATAGCCTCCCATCAGAGGTGGTAGAGGCTAAGACAGTAGAGCAATTTAAACATGCATGGGATAGACATAAGGATATCCTTACAAAGAAATAAGGATCAAATAAGGTTAGAGATAAAAATAATATTAAAAAAAAAAAGGGGCAGACTAGATGGGCCAAGTGGTTCTTATCTGCCGACAAATTCTATGTTTCTATGTTTCTATGACGCGGCAGACTTTTTTCCTTGTCCTCTCCCTCTACCTGCAAAGAAGGGGGAACCTTTGGCCTTTTTGTATTTGTTAGGCCGAAAGGACTGCATCTGAGAGTGATGTGTCTTTTTCGCCGGTGCAGGAGCATAAGGCAAAAATGTTGACTTACCTGCGGTAGCCGCAGAGACCAACGCATCCAGCCCATCTCCAAACAAGGCCTCACCTTTATACGGGCGAGCCTCCATATTCCTTTTGGAATCTGTGTCAGCATTCCACTGGCGAATCCACAACGCCCTCCGAGCCGAGACTGCCATGGTAGCGGCTTTTGAACCTAAAAGCCTGTCAAAGTCAGAAAAATGTCCCAATGCACGTTGCCATATTTGCACCGCACACTGGTCCGCGCTGCGCGTGCGTACGCTCTCCCGTGGAGGCGCATACCCGCAATAGCGTGCACTCGCAGGCGCGGTATGCGTATTTACGGTAGAGTTTATGTAGTCGTAGCGTGCGACTCATTCGTTACAAATGTTCACAATTAATGTAGTTTATAGATCATGGTCCCTTTGATAGATTCTGAAAGTTTGGTTAAAATAGAAGGTCCCTGGTTAAAGGAATCCCTCTTTGTATTGTACGAAGGGTCTGACAGGAATCATACAGCAGTGTTTGGTACCCATCGGAAGAGTATTTAATTAGTAATATTCCGGTGTTGGTTTGGAGCGTATTAATCGCTCGTGCGAATAGTTATGGACATAAGAAGTTTATGTCCATTTCTATTATTTACACATACTCAGGTATGCGGCGGGAAACCCAGTTTCCCACCCACCTGAGCTGTTGGAAATCGTCACAGCCCACCTGTATGAATCACCCTATGACCTTTTGTTATGATGCAGGGCCGAATTCCTTCGGCCAATGGACAATGGGATTGTAGGACCATGAGATTGCATTGTGTGTGGGGCATAAATAGGCAGGCCGACCACATCCAGCTCACTCTCTCATCAACGGTTATCTGCTGATAGCCGGGAGCTGGATATCGAGGCGCAGGCGATCATACCCTTTGTGCGTAAGTTTCTCTCCGTAATCATTGTCTTTCTGTGAGCCAATTTCTCTCATCTCTCTCTCTCTCTCTCTCTCTCTCTCTCTCTGTTCTGTTCTCTCATATCTCCCCTAGACTAGGCTAGTATTGTATTGTATTAGATAGTATTGTATTGTATTGCATTTAGGTCAGTGTAGTATTGTCTTTTTGTATTTATTGTTTAGTTCTGTGGTTAGGAAGTCTTTGTTATATTGTAGTGTATCATTTGTACTGTTATCCCCTTTTTACAAGTATATTAGATATAATACAGTTAATAGGCTTTGGAACCTAAACCAGTATCTGTGTATTTTCTATAGTGTTAAGTGTTCACTTGAGCGTCGGTGACGCTCAAGCAGCTTTGTAGTTAGTCAGGTTACACAAGGTTGCACTTACACCCTGTATTCACATTAAGTTATTCTGTGTATTTCATTGGTATAAGGTTTAAACATTAAGGTATAGCGTTGTGAGCGTCTGCGCCGCTGGTGATCTCCTCGTGGTCTCGAGCGTAAGCTACGCCATAGCGAATCATTACTCTAGTCATAGCCAATAACGTGTCCTGTGATCACTGGGCCGTGAGCGAACGTGACGCTTGAGCGTCTCGCCTACGGCTGAGCGATCGCTACGCCAATAGCGTACCATTACGGTACTTCTTAAGTAAACAGCGTACAGTGTTCTTAGCTTCATAAAGGGTTGTTTATACGA
The DNA here is from genome assembly GCF_028390025.1 of Pseudophryne corroboree. Taxonomy (NCBI): domain Eukaryota; kingdom Metazoa; phylum Chordata; class Amphibia; order Anura; family Myobatrachidae; genus Pseudophryne; species Pseudophryne corroboree. Next base: position 53,786,964 of record NC_086447.1, on the reverse strand, counting down.
CAAAGGAATTTAGCATTGTCAATTGGGGACTCGTCCTATCCTTCTCATATCTGCACTAGGTAGATCAGCAGACATTATCCCCCCAGCAAAGGGTGGGAGGTTGTCTCGCTGTGCTGACGGGATAAGCGTCTTCTTCGCTTAGATAAAGAGTGCTGAAGGAATCCGGGAACCGGAAGTAAGAACAAAACGCTTGTGTCTTTTAAAACTGTTTTATTTCTCTTCTGTCTTGCGTATACACGCACGCATACATTTATCTGCATTTCTTTTTCAAATTTCGTATATCACTATTCCTGTTTGCCAAGTTTTATAGTTGATAGAAAGTGCTAAAACGAGATTTGCTGTTATTTCATAATAAAGGTAATAGTTAAAGTATAGACCAACACACGGCTTGTCTGGGAGATAAGACAGTCAGTGTGGTGTGCGGTAGATGATCAGGGATCACCTACATTGATAAAGGTAGAAATTGTGTTACGGTGGATCTTTGTTTTGCGTACACGTGTCCCTAACAAAAGACTTGCGTACGCAATCCAAACGGCAGACGCACGCAGCGTACATTACGCAACGTAGCGTCTGATTACGCAACGTAGCTCAAGTCACGAAAAGTTGAATTAGCGCAAATCGATAATTAGCGCAAAGGCGATAAGTAACGCACAGCGGTAGATAACGCGAAGCGGTAAATAACGCAAATCTATTTTTGAAAAAAAAAAAAAAAAAAATCTGAAATTTAGTTTAACAGATCCTGCTCCTAATTGGTAACACTGTTGGACTGAAGACAATTTCTGCGCAGAAATAGATATAGAAACAAAAGTGTACATGTGTTGAGTGAGTGTGTTTTGTATACAAAAGTTTATATAACTTTAAGGTGGAACCAAAAGGAAAGCCGGGTACTCGTCAAGGGACATACGTGTAAGTGACATATACGGTGGCTAGGGAGGCATCCCTGGTTAAATAATATTTGAGCATTAGAGTATAGCGGACCATAAGGTAACAAGACCAGGAGGTCATAAGGTAACAAGACCAGGAGGTCATAAGGTAACAAGACCAGGAGGTCGTAAGGTACTAAGAGGTCCGCTATAAAAGTCCAGTGGCACAACGCCTGGGGTGTTGGTGCAGAACCCATATAGGCCATAAGCTCTTGCTGAAGGAATCGCGGCCGGAAACATCGATTCCATTGATCTTTCAGTACATGACAAGTAGTGCTTGTGTACTGAACGATTGGACCACACGTAATTGTGTGCAGTAGTTAGTAATCTGACCTAATACCATTAGAGTAAAGTGGTCACAAACGCTATCTGTACATTCTGACGTGATTTGTGTAATTTTTTATTTTTGGAAGGGAAGTTCGCTGGTCACTCAGGAACTATCTAACAACCCCAACTTTACTGGAAAGAGTAAGTGTCCTGCGGGTAACCCTCATATGTTCCAGTAAACTGAAGGTTCCATAGGGGCCCTGTATCGAGTACGCCAGCACCATATCGGTGTGATCAGGTCGTATTGGTCGAGGTGGGCGAGTGAGTGGGGTACTCGGTAAACCGCCACCGCCGGCCTACTGTGGAGTAATTTGGTTGTCTGTAAAGGCTTGCTGAAAACCTTGATACAGAAATCCAAGGAGGACTAAGCAACACCTGCAGACTATGGGGGCCAGTTGCTCAGGTAGGGGGCGATCAACCCTGGTTCAGGTTGATTCTGTGAACCGACCAGTTGGGTCGGCACGATATGTGATGTGTGAAAAATACGGAAGTCACACAGAATCTTTATGTGATGAATGGGAGAGAATGACTGTACAAGACAGGGACAAATTCCCAAGAATAGGTAGCTTCAGTCCAGACGTGTTACAAAATTTAAGGAGGAGGATATGTCTCGTAAAATCAGCAAAGAGACGAATTCAGCATCATGATTATTTACAGTTATGGCACCAGGAAGGTGAGATACAGAGAGGTTTGGCTCTGGCGGCAGGATCTGGGGCAGTCAGGAAGTTGATTGCCACAGCTCCTCCTCCACCATACATTGCAGGAGAGAAGTTGATTGCGGAGAGAAACGCACTGGGTTGTAAAACACAAACTCTTAGTAACCCTGTAAATGTTAATGATGTTAACCAAATAACTCATGCAAGTATTAACCCGTGCAAGATGTACCCTGTTTTGAACCTTCCTCAGGAGTGTGATCAAGAAGAAGATTCGGCAACAATTTCAGCGCTCTCTCTAGCGGCCACCATATCAGAAACCACAGTAGGCACAGCGACACCCACGAGATTAGTGAAAGCCCCTAGCGGAGGGATAGGTGAGGTCGTGTCAACGGGTAAGTACGGCACCATGCACTACACTGAAACAATTGTACCACAACAAGCAGTAGAATCTACACAGGAAGAGGCTGTTAGAATTGCTCCTGTAAGGGTAATAGCAGTTCCCAATGGAAAAACAGATGTGTCTGGAGCCACTCCCATAAGGAACATTGCCATGTACACTCCATTTTCCAGAATGGAATTAAGAACAATAGTGTCCGAATTTCCTGACCCCAGAAAGGACTTAGTTGCTAGCCAAAAATACATCAGGGATCTAGGTAACACTGTAGAACCCAACAACAAGGATTGGCAGATACTGCTAAGAGCTTGTTTACCTTCCAATGTCGACGCAACTCAATTCTTAGTTGACTGCGCCTTGGATAAAGATGTACCGCTTACAGACGTGTACAACAAGGATAATGTAAAAAGGATAAATTTACAGCTAAAGGAGTATTTCCCAGCCGTTGTTAAATGGAATAAAATATTTTCCATTAAGCAAAAGGAGTCCGAAACGGCAGCAGACTATTTCCACCGGGCACTATTAGAAATGGCAAAGTACACTGGTATAGAAGACATTAAGACCAACCCAAACCATCGAGAAGTAGCAGTATCTGTACTGATGGATGGTTTGAAAGAAACATTAAAAGCTAGGGTACAGACCACGCAGCCATGTTGGCGAGGTCTGTCAGTGTCCACATTGAGAGAGGCTGCTATTGATCACGACAGAAACATCACTAGGCACAGGGAATCGCAAAGTGATAAGTTGATGTCAGTAAGTATACAAGCGCTGACCACAAGGCAGCCTGCGTATGTACCACCGAATCCTGTGGGTAAGGCAAGTGTAATAACATGTTTTTCTTGTAACAGACCGGGACACTTTGCACGAGAATGTAGAACAAAGAATGTACAAAGATCTTTTCAACCCCCTAGACAACAACACAACACACGACATTGGGAGCAGGGTCCACAGAGGCGGAGTTTTGAGCCACATACAGGGGAAACAAAAAGATATCCCCCGAACAGAGATTGGCATGCCTCTGGTAGTTCCCAGCTAACTCCCTCACAAGTAGTTGCTGCCAGCGGGATTCAGGGAGGTCAGCATACCCAATAGGGGTGTGGCCATACCTGTAATCTGCACCCAGTTAAGTTGATTGCTAGTCTTGGAAGCGAACCAGAAATTGCAATCAATGTAGCTGGTAAAACTTTAAACTTTCTTGTAGACACAGGGGCGGCCAAGTCAGTGATAAATTCGACAGTGGGCATGAGAACCACTGGTAGGACAGTTCCAGCCATGGGAGTAACAGGAGTAGTCCAGCACTACCCTGTTAGCAAACCAGCCGAGATTACAATAGGGCCTTTGCATACCAAGCATTCCTTTTTGCTGGCTGCATCGGCACCAACTAATCTCCTGGGAAGAGACTTACTATGTAAAATGGGTTGCGTCATTTATTGTACTCCTGAAGGTGTATTCTTGGACATCCCTGAGAATCACGCTCAGGAAGTACGAGACATGTTAGACTCCCCATCAAAATTAATGTCACATTCCATTATGACAAATAGGAACCCATCCCAAGTAGAAGAGATGACATCTCAGATACCAGAGTCACTTTGGACAAAAGATGGACAGGACACTGGATTAATGGCAAACGTAGCTCCAGTAGTTGTACAAGTAAAAGATGGTAGGATAGCTCCAAAAATCCCACAGTATCCTCTGAAGCCAGAGGTGGAGTTAGGAGTTTTCCCAGTAATAGAGCGCTTGCTACAACAGGGCATTCTAGTAAGAACGTCCAGCACAGCAAATAGTCCCATCTTCCCTGTTAAAAAGAGTGGGGGGAGGGGTTACAGGCTAGTGCAGGATCTAAGGGGGATTAACAAAATAGTTGAAAGTCAGTTCCCCGTAGTGCCTAATCCAGCTGTCATCCTAATGCAAATTCCTCCCACTGCCAAATTTTTCACTGTTATTGACCTCTGCTCCGCTTTCTTTTCGGTACCTCTGCACCCTGACAGCCAATATTTGTTTGCATTCACATACAGAGGAGTCCAATACACGTGGACTCGGTTACCCCAAGGTTTCATAGATAGTCCAAGTATATTTTCTCAGGCTTTGCATGATTGTTTACAGTCTTTCCAACCAGACAGTGGGTCAGTATTGATACAGTATGTGGACGATTTATTACTGTGTTCAGATTCACTGGAAGCATCTCTGAAGGATACGAAACAGCTCCTGTTTCATCTTTCAGACACAGGTCACAAGGTTTCCAAAGACAAGTTACAATTATGCCAAACTAAGGTAAAATATTTGGGACACTGTCTAACACAAGGACTGAGACACCTGACCGCTGATAGAATCCAAGCCATTAGAGACATGACACTGCCACAAACCCAGCAACAGATCAGGACGTTTCTAGGAATGTGTGGGTATTGCCGTAATTGGATCCCAGGGTTTTCCATATTGGCGCTACCTTTGCAGGAAATGGTCTCTTCAAACAAACCTGATCGGATTTCGCATACAGACGAATCTGAAACAGCATTTGAGAGACTCAAACAGTGCCTAACGCAGGCACCAGCACTAGGTATGCCAGACTATGGGAAACCCTTTGAACTATACGGAACAGAAAGTGCTGGGTGCGCAGCAGGTGTACTAACACAAAAACACGGTGACGCCAGCAGGCCAATTGCATACTACAGCGCCCAGCTAGACACGGTAGCGCGATCCCTCCCCACATGCTTGCGTAGCGTTGCGGCGATAGCATTGCTAGTGACGAAAAGCGAAGATGTCGTGCTAGGCCACAACCTCACAATCCATACACCGCATGCGGTATCTGCCTTATTGAATTCTGCCCAAACCAGACACGTCTCATCTGCAAGGTTTACAAGATGGGAATTGGCATTAATGGCCCCAGTAAACATCACCATAAGGAGATGCAGCGCATTAAATCCTGCAACATTTCTCCCAGGTGTGCCTGGTCAGACACAAAGGGTGGAAGGTGAGAGTGATGGGGAAGGAGGATTTAATGCAAAGGAAGATACACATGATTGTATGGAATATTTGACCCAAAATTTTACCGCAAGGCCTGACATCAGTGACAATCCACTGGAAGATGCAGAACTCACGTTCTACACGGACGGTAGTTGTCACAGACAGTCAGACTCGGGAGACTTGTGTACTGGATACGCAGTCGTAGATGACCAAGACACCATAGAAGCGGAACCGCTAGGCCCACCTCACTCAGCCCAGGTTGCTGAACTGGTCGCCCTAACCAGAGCATGTGAATTGGCTAAGGGTAAGTCAGCCAATATCTACACCGATTCCAGATACGCGTTCGGGGTAGTCCATGATTTCGGAGCGCTATGGCGGCTCAGAAATTTCATGACGGCGGCTGGTACACCGATAGCGCATGCAGCTCATATAAAAAGGCTTCTAACAGCGATACAGGAACCCGACAGAGTGGCTGTTATCAAATGTAAAGCACATACATATAGCCAAGACCCAGTATCCCTTGGTAACAGCCGAGCAGACGAAGCCGCAAAGCTTGCAGCTGCTACCCCCCATACAGACAGACACCACACAACTGATGGTATTTAATACCATCAACACACAGAAGTTGTGTGAGATGCAGAATTTGTGTTCCACACAGGAAAGAGCAGTCTGGAAGGCAAAGGGATATGGCCAGGAGTCCTCAGGGCTCTGGACGGATGGACATGGTAAACCGGTGGCCCCCAGGGCATACCTTCCATGTCTGGCTGAAGCAGCTCACGGGCTGACTCATCTAGGCAAGGAGGGGATGTGCAAATTGGTAAGAGCATACTGGTGCGCCCCAGGATTCTCCTCTCATGCGGGTAAAAGAGCAATGTCATGCCTTACCTGTCTGAGAAAGAATATTGGAAAAGCAATACCTACAGAACCATCCCATATCCCACCTGCCGGCGGCCCTTTCCAGGTAATACAAATTGACTTCATTCAATTACCCCCATGTCGAAATTTGAAATATGTACTTGTTTGTATAGATGTTTTCTCGAATTGGGTCGAGGCTTTTCCAGCAGCTACAAATACCGCTATGTTTACAGCTAAGAAAATTGTGCAGGAATTTGTATGTAGATATGGTATCCCTAGAATCATTGAAAGTGATAGGGGTACCCATTTTACAGGTGATGTCTTTCAAGGAATGTGTAAGTTGATGGGAATTGATAGTAAGCTGCACACTCCGTACCGTCCACAGGCGAGTGCGAAGGTCGAAAGAGTGAACAGCACTATTAAAAATAAATTGAGTAAAGTAATGGCAGAGACAGGATTGACGTGGCCAGAAGCTTTACCCATTGTTTTGTATAGCATCAGAACCACTCCCAGGTCCCCTCTTAATCTGTCTCCTTTTGAAATCTTGTTTGGTCGACAACCGCATGTCATGATTAACCCTCAGGATGATTTGAAATGTAACAATGAAGTAACTGTAAAGTACTTGATTAACATGAGTAAGCAGTTGAGGAATCAAAATGATAATCTGAAGTTGATGATTCCTGATTTACCAGATAGTAATTGTCATGACATTGAACCTGGGGATTATGTAATGATACGAAATTTTCTACGCTCAGGTTGTCTTATTGATAGATGGGAAGGACCATACCAGGTCTTATTGACTAGCACCACAGCATTGAAGGTTGCTGAGAGAGAGACCTGGGTCCATTCATCCCACTGCAAAAAGGTTGCTGATCCAGAGAAGTCCCGTGATAAGGAACAGACGGTAGAGGTTGTATCACTGGAGTGTCTGTTCCAGGAGGACTGAGGCGGCACCTGAGCCTTGAAGACCGAAAGCAGTTGTCGACTCCCTTCTCCCTTTTATTGTTTTTCTCCACTTCCCAGCCCCTCTCCCTTAAGATTTCTTTTTCCCCCTTCTCATTCTTCTCTATTTTTTCCTCAAAGATGGACTTGCCCCAAGAGACTGTGATCCGGATTTTGATGTTAACCATGATGTTGACCAGAGCAGTCTGTTCCGGCGAGAGTACCATAGAGGTCGAAAGAGGTTCTGGAATGGGTTCCGATTATGATGATGGAGGCGTAGTTTTCCAAGATCAACCAAACCAACAAGCAAAGGCGAGTATCAGAAAACGATCCGATAGAAGAAATTGTGATGGATTGTTAGCTGAAGAAAATTGTATCTGTAGGCTCTGTGATAATCTGGTTGAAGATGGATGCATAAAGAAATGCCAATCTAGTTTTAATATCCATATGGACCGGCATCCATTGAGTGACTATCACTCCTTAGTGGGTAACGTGTTAAACCAAACAGATTGTTGGGTATGCTCTCAAGTACCTCAGGGTCACAGCAAATCAGGGCTAGTACCATTTCCTTTAACGTTAGGGGAGGTACTTGAGCTAAGTGGTGGGAGACCGGTGGATCGGAGGTTTAACATCTCCAGCCCTCCTAGTTTGAAGCTCCACCAATACCATGTGGATAGGTCCCTCATATGTTTTAACATCTCCAATCCCAGAAAACCGGGAAATTGGGAAGTGTCATGGAGCAACCTTACCATGACCTTTTCACACAGAGCAGATAGAATGCCTACAGATGCAGAGCTCGTACGCCATATAGCCAGTAGAGGAAAATCTTTCCGGTATCGATATACCTTAGGAAATAGGATTACTAGAGTTGGAGAAGTATCACCAGGATACTGTGCACATATCGTACAAACTGATACGTGCCTTAAGCAGATGGAAGAATTAGGGTCAGGAGATTTCACCTGGAAGGTTTGTAACATGGTCATGTCCTTCTCCGTCCCATATGTTCTCCCCGATGACGCATATTTCATATGCGGGAGAAAGGCGTACAAGTGGCTTGCCCCAAACTCTGAAGGATTGTGTTATATTGGAAAAGTATTGCCTGAAGTGATGACTGTTACACATGACAAAATGAAAGACATACACCGTGGTGCCCAAGCTCCTTATACTCACACTCATTACGAGCACCGAGTTAAAAGACAACTGTCAGAAAGGTTAGAGCATCCGGCCTCTGATCTGATCCATGAATCCACCGGGATTCAGGTTCTGGTAGCGTTAGATTTCACTCGTACCGCTCGGGGAGTGATGAATTATAGATACATTTCCGCACTCGCCAATTTGTTAGATAATATCACTGAAATGTATGATGACACGTTTAGATACACTGGAAGAGAACTTCAAGCTTATAAAACAGAACTAGTACAGCATAGAATGGTTCTTAATTATCTCACAGCAGTGACAGGCGGATATTGTGTTACATTGGCAACACAGTACGGTATAAAGTGTTGCACGTATATCACGAATAGCACCGAGGATCCGGTCGAGGTCATAGATCAAAAGATGGACGATATTCTCCAATTGAAGTGGGAATTTCGCCGAAAACACAATCTCACCCTTGCTGCTGTAGGTAATGAGCTGACTGGTTGGGTGTCATGGTTGAACCCGCGAAATTGGTTCTCCGGTTTAGGAGACTGGGCTCAAGGAGTCATAATGGATGTTGGAAAGTTTCTACTATGTATCTTGGGTGTCGTTATATCGATTGGATTGATATTTAGATGCGGGCAGGCTTTAATGAGGTGCAAACAAAGTACAAGAGTGATGAGCTTGAGGAGCGAGGAAACCGTAATTAACCTGGATTTGATTTATGACCCAATGATAGAAACCAGAATGTGATGAAAATGCGATTATACGGTCCGTTTCTTTCACCTGTTTTTCTGCTTTTCTCCAAGATACAAAGACCCCCTTGGACGAGGAAGTTGACGAGACGCTATACAGACAACAGACAAGCACCAAAGAAGAAGATTTGACAACTTTAAATATGGACACTTGATGAACTTTGCCATGGATCCCCAGTTTCCCTAGTATTTTTAAACTCACGCTAGCCCAACATTTTTGTAAATCTGATGGCATTGACAAAGCTTATTGCTCACACCTAATGAGCAAAACAGCGCAAAGAAGACGACTTTCAACAGATACCGAACAAAACTTCGACGACAGATGTACATTTACCTGACATAGGATATCATTGCATTTTTCGTAAGTGTTCTTTATCTTCATCTCTACAACCCTCAGGTAACGACACACATAGACGATAGGGAATACAGGCACAGATATCAGCAACCACATACCTCCCCCATTCATGTATCATCAACTAAAATGTGCATCCCCATTTTGTTACAACCACAGCCGAAATGAGCTCGGTAGAGTTTGACAGCCCATCCACAGACCCTTAGTACGGGATAAGAAGGAATTCAAATGTATACTTCGCAATACCTCGAAGCTTGATTTACAACACGTACGGCACGATGATACATGACCCCCCAAACATGGATTCATACACACATGCTTCTGCTATCTCACTAGGTCATACCCTCTTCACACCTTCTCCTCTCTCCTCCCCTACCCAACCATGGAAATCAATTAACCCCTGACTTACATTTTTCTCCTTAAATGTTTTGTGGCAGTTATTATTGACTGCCAAAGGGTGGACTGTCAAAGTCAGAAAAATGTCCCAATGCACGTTGCCATATTTGCACCGCACACTGGTCCGCGCTGCGCGTGCGTACGCTCTCCCGTGGAGGCGCATACCCGCAATAGCGTGCACTCGCAGGCGCGGTATGCGTATTTACGGTAGAGTTTATGTAGTCGTAGCGTGCGACTCATTCGTTACAAATGTTCACAATTAATGTAGTTTATAGATCATGGTCCCTTTGATAGATTCTGAAAGTTTGGTTAAAATAGAAGGTCCCTGGTTAAAGGAATCCCTCTTTGTATTGTACGAAGGGTCTGACAGGAATCATACAGCAGTGTTTGGTACCCATCGGAAGAGTATTTAATTAGTAATATTCCGGTGTTGGTTTGGAGCGTATTAATCGCTCGTGCGAATAGTTATGGACATAAGAAGTTTATGTCCATTTCTATTATTTACACATACTCAGGTATGCGGCGGGAAACCCAGTTTCCCACCCACCTGAGCTGTTGGAAATCGTCACAGCCCACCTGTATGAATCACCCTATGACCTTTTGTTATGATGCAGGGCCGAATTCCTTCGGCCAATGGACAATGGGATTGTAGGACCATGAGATTGCATTGTGTGTGGGGCATAAATAGGCAGGCCGACCACATCCAGCTCACTCTCTCATCAACGGTTATCTGCTGATAGCCGGGAGCTGGATATCGAGGCGCAGGCGATCATACCCTTTGTGCGTAAGTTTCTCTCCGTAATCATTGTCTTTCTGTGAGCCAATTTCTCTCATCTCTCTCTCTCTCTCTCTCTCTCTCTGTTCTGTTCTCTCATATCTCCCCTAGACTAGGCTAGTATTGTATTGTATTAGATAGTATTGTATTGTATTGCATTTAGGTCAGTGTAGTATTGTCTTTTTGTATTTATTGTTTAGTTCTGTGGTTAGGAAGTCTTTGTTATATTGTAGTGTATCATTTGTACTGTTATCCCCTTTTTACAAGTATATTAGATATAATACAGTTAATAGGCTTTGGAACCTAAACCAGTATCTGTGTATTTTCTATAGTGTTAAGTGTTCACTTGAGCGTCGGTGACGCTCAAGCAGCTTTGTAGTTAGTCAGGTTACACAAGGTTGCACTTACACCCTGTATTCACATTAAGTTATTCTGTGTATTTCATTGGTATAAGGTTTAAACATTAAGGTATAGCGTTGTGAGCGTCTGCGCCGCTGGTGATCTCCTCGTGGTCTCGAGCGTAAGCTACGCCATAGCGAATCATTACTCTAGTCATAGCCAATAACGTGTCCTGTGATCACTGGGCCGTGAGCGAACGTGACGCTTGAGCGTCTCGCCTACGGCTGAGCGATCGCTACGCCAATAGCGTACCATTACGGTACTTCTTAAGTAAACAGCGTACAGTGTTCTTAGCTTCATAAAGGGTTGTTTATACGACAAAGGAATTTAGCATTGTCAAGCCCAATATCCTTCATGGCTTCTAGCATGTATGCAGCAGCGTCTTTGATATGACCTAACTTTAGGAGAATCTCGTCTCTATCTATCGTGTCAATTTCATATGACAAGTTATCTGACCATTTTTCGATAGCACTACTTACCCACGCGCAAGCAATGGTGGGCCTGATCAGTGTACCATTGGCCACATAAATAGATTTTAACGTAGTCTCCAACTTGCGGTCTGCCGGCTCTTTTAGTGAAGCCGTCCCAGGTGCAGGGAGAACCATCTTTTTTGTTAACTGTGACAGGGCACTGTCTAAAACTGGGGGTGACTCCCACCTTTTCCTGTCCTCTGCCGGGAAAGGATAAGCAACCTGAATTCTTTTGGGAATCTGAAATTTCTTTTCAGGGTTTGCCCAAATTCCCTCAAAGAGAGTATTTAGCTCGTGAGAAGGAGGGAAAATAGGATTTTGATAACCTACCGGTAAATCCTTTTCTCCTAGTCCGTAGAGGATGCTGGGGATGACATCAAGACCATGGGGTATAGATGGGATCCGCAGGAGACATGGACACTCTAAAGACTTTTCATTGGGTGTGAACTCTATGCCCCTCCTCCAGACCTCAGTTGTAGGAACTGTGCCCAGGGAGACGGACATTTCGAGGAAAGGAATTACTTAACTAGTGGTGAGATATCTACCAACTCACACCCTCAACCATGCCGCACACATGGCATTCAACATAACACACGCCAACAGGCATGAACTAATAGCAGCAACATGCTGAAACCAAGATAACACCATTGTTGGATCAACATGCTTGTTGGTTTCAATATTTGTTTGACCATTTTCTGGATTTCCAGAGCCTTTTCCACTGGAAGAAATACTCTCCGTACTTCTGTGTCCAGAATCATCCCTAAAAAGGACAATCTTGTCGTCGGTTCCAACTGCGACTTTGGAAAATTCATGATCCAACCGTGTTGTTGGAGTATTGACAGGGAGAGTGCGATGTTCTGCACCAACTGTTCCCTGGATCTCGCTTTTATCAGGAGATCGTCCAGATAAGGAATTATATTGACTCCTTTTTAACGAAGGAGGACCATCATCTCCGCCATCACCTTGGTGAATACCCTCGGTGCCGTGGAGAGTCCGTACGGCAACGTCTGAAACTGGTAATGGCAATCCTGTACTGCGAATCTCAGATAAGCTTGGTGAGGAGGATAAATGGGAACATGCAAGTAAGCATCTTTTATGTCTACTGACACCATGAAGTCCCCCTCTTCCAGACTGGAAATCACTACCCTCAGGGATTCCATCTTGAACTTGAACCTTTTCAGGTAGAGATTCAGATTTTCAGGTTTAAAATCGGTCTGACCGAGCCGTCCGGCTTCGGAACTACGAAGAGGCTTGAATAAAAAACCCTTCTCCTCACTGTGCCAAGGGTACCAGGACAATGACCTGAACCTGACATAATTTTTGAATTGCCGTTGTTACTGCCTCTCTTCCCGGAAGAGAAGATGGCAAGGTCGATTTGAAAAATCGGCATGGGGGGACGTCTTGAAACTCTAGTTTGTACCCATGGGACACTATTAATAAGACCCATTGGTCCAGGCCAGATTGAATCCAGATTTGGCTGAAAAGTTTCATACGTGCTCCCACCCGAGCGGACTCCCACAAGGGAGCCCCAGCGTTATGCTGCAGATTTGGTAGAAACAGGGGTGGACTTCTGCTCCTGCGATCCGGGAGACGCTGCGGATTTCTTTCCTTTTCCCCTTCCCCTACCTGCAAAAAAAGGGGAGACCTTTGGCCTTTTTGTATTTGTTGGGCCGAAAGGACTGTATGTGAGAGTGATGTGTCTTTTTCGCCGGTGTAGGAGCATACGGCAAAAATGTCGATTTACCTGCGGTAGCCGCCGAGACTAACGCATCCAGCCCATCACCAAACAAGGCCTCACCTTTATACGGGAGAGCCTCCATATTTTATTTTGGAATTTACATCAGCATTCCACTCGCGAATCCACAACGCCCTCCGAGCCGATACTGCCATGGTAGCGGTTCTTGATCCCAAGAAACCAATATATTTCATGGATTCTAGTACGTACGCAGCAGCGTCTTTGATATGACCTAACATTAGGAGTATCTCGTTTTCTGACCACTTTTCAATAGCACTACTCACCCACTCACAGACAATGGTAGGCCTGAGTAGTGTCCCATTGGCCACATCAATAAATCACCTCACTCACTTGCAGTCTGTCGGCTTCTTAAGTGAAGCCATTCCAGATGCAGGGAGAAACACCTTTTCTCTTTTATGACAGGGCCCTGTCTAAAATGTGGGGTGACTCCCACCTTTTTTGGAAAAAGGTTAGCTGCCTGAATTCCTTTTGGGAATCTGAAATTTCTTTTTAGGTTAAATCAGACCTGAGGTGAAGGGAAAATTACATTACTTCTTTACTAAAGTAAACCCTCTCCTTGTGGTAAAAGAGGGGGCTTCGTAACTTCTAACACCCCCTTTATAGCTAAAACATGTTTTGAATGCTTTTTTGCTAACTTAGGACCTATTCCCCTGGAATCACTAGTGTCGACACAGGAATAAGAGTCCGGGGTGGTCATTCCGAGTTGTTCGCTCATTGCCGATTTTCGCTATGCTGCGATTTGTTGCTAATTGCGCATGTGCAAGGCACGCAGGGTGCATGCGCTTAGTTATTTTACTAAAAACTTAGCAGATTTGCTGTGGATCCTGCGGCGCTTTTCAGTCGCTCTGCTGATTGGTGAATGATTGACAGGAAAGGGGTGTTTCTGGGTGGTAACTGAGCGTTTTCCGGGAGTGTGCTAAATAACGCAGGCGTGTCAGGGAAAAACGCAGGAGTGTCTGGAGACACGGGGGAGTGGCTGGCCAAACGCAGAGCGTGTTGGTGACGTCAAACAAGGAACTAAACGGACTGAGCTGATCGCAATCTGTGAGTAGGTCTGGAGCTACTCAGAAACTGCAAGGAATTATTTATTAGCAGTTCTGCTAATCTTTCGTTCGCAATTCTGCTAAGCTAAGATACACTCCCAGAGGGCGGCGGCCTAGCGAGTGCAATGCTGCTAAAAGCAGCTAGCGAGCGAACAACTCGGAATGAGGGCCCGTGTCGGTATCAGTTTGTACTACTTGTGCAAATTTGTATGTGACCCAGAAAGGTCCCTGTGTATGAAAGGCAGAACTATTAAAAATCACATCTTCAACAGATTATTTTCATTTTCTGTATGAGATTCAGTCCAACCTCTTACTGATATGATTCACACTATCATGTAACCTTTCACCCAGACAGGCTCTTGGTGTCATATTACACCTCTGTGTCCCTGTCTCCACAGAGTTCCCTGCCACAGACATGTCACACATGTGCAGAACCACACCACAGACACTCCGGGACTTATAGGGGACAGACCCACAGTAAAATCTGTCAGAGGGACACAGATAGGATTTGCCAGTTCACAACCCAGCGCCAGTAACACAATGTCTGTGAACACAAAATGCCCACTGACATTCAGCGCTTTTATAATGTTAATCACACAATTATATAGTACCAAATTCACTGTGGCCCCCCCTGTTTTGCACCCTGATACTTGTTCAGTAGTGGAGGAGGACCAGCGTTGTCTCTGCAGCCTGAGGAGAGAGAGAGAAAAAATGGCGCTGAGCAGTGTGCTGGCTGACTGAGGAGGAAGCTCCACTCTACAATGGTGTGTTTCGCCTCAGCTTTTATGACGTAATTTTTTATACTGGTGGGGGTAGGACTGTGCCTCAGCAACTTATGCCCCTTATTTATGCCAGTTTCCATAGGTTTCATGCTGCCCAGGGCGCCCCCCCACACCCTGCAGTACCTGTGTATGTGTGGGCAACATGGCGCACTGCGCTCCCACCAGCCGCGCGGTACCTTTAGCCGTCACTTTCTTGATTGAAGATCTGTCTTCTAACACTCACCTGTCTTCTGACTTCTGGCTCTGTGAGGGGGGTGATGGCGTGATGTGGGAGTGAGCATCTAGGCGCGGCTAGCGTTCAGTTCCCTTCAGGAGCTAATGGTGTCCTGTCAGCCAGAAGCAGAGCCATGAAACTCTTTAGGAAGTTGGTTCCTACTTCCAGGGGCGGATCCAGAAAAAAATTACAGGGGGGGCACCATAAGTGGTTGGGCTATCTCACCCACTCCCCCACTCAGCAGCAGCAGCATTATGCAGTCTACTTCCTGATTTCAAGTACCCCCCTCCCCCCCTACTTAGTACAGCTTGCTCACCATTCAACCCCTCCCCAGCAGCAGCCCCTAGCTTTCAGTCACAGCACAGTCAGTGATCGCGGTGAGCCCAAAAAAAATTGGGTCCCAGGGACCCCTCACTTTTAAAAATTGGTGTCCTACCGGTCTTTTTCTGGGCCCCATCGGAATGAAGGTTCTTTTTAATCTTAATCTTGTTTGGACACTACAAAAGTGTTGCAAGGTGGGGGGATGGGGTGACAATGCTGCTGGGCTGTGTAGCATGCAGGACACCCTGCTCCAGAGGTATAACTAGACATTTTGGTGCCCTTAGGCAGGAAGTGAATTGGTGTTCCACCTCCCAGATCGTAAAGTATAGGCAATGCGCGCCGCAAATTTTAAGGGCGTGGCTTCATGTGGAAGGGGCGTGACCACATAATAGTGCCGCTTATACACATTGCACCAGGTAGAACACTTTATACATATTGCGCCAGATAGAGCACGTTATACACTTTGCTCCAGGTACAGCACGTTATACACTTTGCTCCAGGTAGAAGACTTATACAAATTGCACCAGGTAGAGCACGTTATACACATTGCGCCAGTTAGAGCACATTATTCACACTGAGCCAGGTAGAGCATGTTATACACAATGCGCCAGGTAGAGCACGTTATACACATTGCGCCAGGCAGAGCACGTTATACACATTGCGCGAGGCAGAGCACATTATACACACTGCGCCAGGTAAAGCACATTATACACACTGCGCCAGGTAGAGCACATTATACACACTGCGCCAGGTAAAGCACATTATACACATTGCGCCAGGTAGAGCACGTTATACACACTGCGCCAGGTAGAGCACATTATACACATTGCGCCAGGTAGAGCACGTTATACACATTGCGCCAGGCAGAGCACGTTATACACATTGCGCCAGGCAGAGCACATTATACACATTGCGCCAGGCAGAGCACGTTATACACATTGCACCAGTCAGAGCACGTTATACACATTGCGCCAGGCAGAGCACATTATACACACTGCGCCAGGTAGAGCACATTATACACACTGCGCCAGGTAGAGCACGTTATACACATTGCTCCAGGCAGAGCACGTTATACACACTGCGCCAGGTAGAGCACATTATACACACTGCGCCAGGTAGAGCACATTATACACACTGCGCCAGGTAGACCACATTATACACACTGCGCCAGGTAGAGCACATTATACACACTGTGCCAGGTAGAGCACGTTATACACATTGCTCCAGGCAGAGCACATTATACACACTGCGTCAGGTAGAGCACATTATACACACTGCGCCAGGTAGAGCACATTATACACACTGCGCCAGGTAGAGCACATTATACACACTGCGTCAGGTAGAGCACATTATACACACTGCGCCAGGTAGAGCACATTATACACACTGCGCCAGGTAGAGCACATTATACACACTGCGCCAGGTAGAGCACATTATACACACTGCGCCAGGTAGAGCACATTATACACATTGCTCCAGGCAGAGCACATTATACACACTGCGCCAGGTAGAGCACATTATACACACTGCGCCAGGTAGAGCACATTATACACACTGCGCCAGGTAGAGCACATTATACACACTGCGCCAGGTAGAGCACATTATACACATTGCGCCAGGTAGAGCACATTATACACACTGCGCCAGGTAGAGCACATTATACACATTGCGCCAGGTAGAGCACGTTATTATACACACTGCGCCAGGTAGAGCACGTTATTATACACACTGCGCCAGGTAGAGCGCACTGAGGCACATTGCGCCAGGTAGAGCATGTTATACACATTGCGCCAGGTAGAGCACGTTATTATACACACTGCGCCAGGTAGACCACATTATACACATTGCGCCAGGTAGAGCACGTTATTATACACACTGCGCCAGGTAGAGCGCACTGAGGCACATTGCGCCAGGTAGAGCGCACTGAGGCACATTGCAGTAAACACCTATGACCTCCAGTCTCTCTCTCTCTTCCCCCCCACCCCAGTGTCACAGGTAACCTTCAGCAAGACCATCCACCACCACACTGGCAGCCTGCTGCAGCCTGGGCACAGGGGCAGATGTGGAGCGGTACTCACCATAGCGGCGGAGGGCGCTGTGCCTGGTGAGCGTAGCCAGTCTCTTGGTGCTGGAGGCGGCGGCGGAGCATGCAGCGGGGAGGAGGTGGAGATGAGCGGGGCCAGTCTCTTGGTGCTGGAGGCAGCGGCGGAGCGTGCAGCGGGGAGGAGTTGGAGATGAGCGGGGCTCAGCGCTGCAGCACAGATTCATGTGCTGGCGGCGGAGCCCAGGTCAGCGGGGAGGAGGATTCAAAGCGGGCGGACTGGCGGGAGACTACAGGAGGTGATGATTGGCTGGAGACTACAGGAGATGATTGGTTGAGGAAACAGCCAGTCACCTCCTGCGTGCTGCTGACTGGCTGGCGCGATCATAGATTCAGATGATCGCGTCCAGCTGCTAAATGTGAGTCCCGGAGTATTTGCTGCTGCGGAGCGCGTCCCCATCAAAAGCGGGTAAAATACGCGCTATAGCGCATTTTTGCGATCACTGACAGCTCCTCGGTCCTCCCTCCACAGCAGCACCTGGCCTCTGTCCTCACCACTTGAGACTCTCCACCTCAGCAGCAGGCTGAGGCTCCTAAATTCCTAGGCCTTCTACCCTCCCTCACCCAGCAAAATACAGCTCACCAGACACTGACAGTGACCACCAGTGAAGAATGCAGGGCCAGGCCGTCTTCTTGCTTGCTGGCCTGGGCGTCAGGTCCGCAGTACCAGCGTGCGTCTTCTTTCTTGGTGTCTGCCCTGGCTGGGAGTACGCGCAATGTCCTGGACCCTCAGCAGCGGACGGCGCCGTGGTGTAACTCCAGGGGCTGGCGGGCGGTGCGCTGTGTCTGCGTAGGCTGGCGGTGCGCTGTCTCTCTGCAGTGGCGGCGGTGCGCTGTCCCTCAGCGGCAGCGGCAGTGGGTCTGAATCCGGGAAGCGCCGCCTCCTGCTCGGCTCCAGTCCTCCGCACTGACTGCACTGCCACTGCATGTCACATTTCTCCAGGAGGAACACTGGCCTGCAGAGGCGGATTTAGACCTCATGGGGCCCTAAGCGAAATACCGATTTGGGGCCCCCCTACCTCAAACAATCCATAGCACTATATTTTTGTTCTGACTTATGCCCCCTTACATTACAGATGGAGTTCCGTCTGTGCCTGGGCCTATCACCGCGCCTGGGGCCCATGGCAGCCGCGTTTGAAGGGCGGATTAGGTCTGCCCAACTCCGATGCCCCCAGGTCTTAAAGAGAGACAAAGCGTGAACTGAGACAGGGTAATAACAAGGGGACCTCTAACCTCTTAGAGGGGACCTCTAACTGAAACAACTCACGAAACCGGGCGAGAACCCCAGATGACAGTAACAGGTTCACAAGGACCAGAAGGATTCCCAGGACCGGCTTCAGAACTTCAGAATACAAGAGGGCAGGGAGCAGGATCGACCAGATGCAGCTGACCAGGAACAAACTTCTACAAGGCAGGAACAGCATACAGGAAGCTATCACCGGCGTTTGTGTGAGACACTGAGGAGGCATATAACAGGGAACCCTCCAATGGCAGTACAGAGCCTAATTGATAAATGTCGTGCAGCTGCCTTGCTGCACGACCAGGGGAGAACAGGTGAGTAATCTTATGGCAACGGGGAACGCGGTCCACCTGTGGCGTCCCCATTGCCATGGACCCGGCGGCCCTGCACGCATGGCGTCCTAGCGTTGCCAGGGACCCGGCGGCTATCGCGCGCACGGCGTCCCGGCGTTGCTAGGCGCCGTGCGGAAGCAGGGAGAGAGAGAGGCGCGGCGGCCGTGACCGCTGCTCTGTCAGGGCACGGACGAACACCGCCGCGCCTAACAGCGTTCAGTATCCCTTCAGGAGCTAATGGTGTCCTGTCAGCCAGAAGCAGAGCCATGAAACTATTTAGGAAGTTGGTTCCTACTTCTGCCCCCTCAGTCCCACGAAGCAGGGAGCCTGTTGCCAGCAGTTCTCCCTGAAAATAAAAAACCTAACATAAGTCTTTCAGAGAAACTCAGTAGAGCTCCCCTGGAGTGCATCCAGTCTGCCTGGGCACATTTCTAAAACTGAGGTCTGGAGGAGGGGCATAGAGGGAGGAGCCAGTTCACACCCATTGAAAAGTCTTAAAATGCCCATGGCTCCTGCGGAACCGTCTATACCCCATGGTACTAAAGTGGACCCCAGCATCCTCTAGGACGTATGAGAAAACATTTTGCGCTGTTCCTTTAAATTGTGAAACGCGCCAACACAACTGAACTCTGCGTGAACTCAACAGCGCAAAATGTATCAACAACGGTCTACTGTCAAGTACCGCTCTTCAACTATAATTGGAAGTAATGAAAATAAAACATCCAGAGAGTGCGGCATAAATAAAATATCACACTGCTAAAAGATTTACTATGATTTCAAAATCCATTCGGCAGATTACAGGAAATCACTACAGCGTGTTTTATTTGCTACAGACACCTTGTTCGGAGGGTGTGTGTGTGTGGGATGTGGTGGTGGAGGTGGTGGTGGGGGGGCGAAGGGGGGAGGGGGGCTGGCCTGAGAAGTGGCCTAGATTCCAGGGGTAACTTCCCTGTGTATTATTGATGAGAGTTTTCCTGTGTTACAATGCTGGTCTGCGCTGCTCATTCCAAGTTGCAATCATTCAGACAATGGAGGTCATTCAGAGTTGTTCGCTCGCTAGCTAGTTTTAACAGACGTGCAAACGCTATGCCGCCTCCCACTGGGAGTGTATTTTAGCTTAGCAGAAATGCAAACGTTTTTATCGCAGAGCGTCTGCAAAAAATTTTTGTGTAGTTTCAGAGTAGCTCAAAACCTACTCAGCGCTTGCGATCACTTCAGACTATTCAGTTCCGGATTTGACGTCACGAACACGCCCTGCGTTCGCCCAGCCACGCCTGCGTTTTTCCTAGCACGCCTGCGTTTTTCCGAACACTCCCTGAAAACGGTCAGTTGCCACCCAGAAACGCTCCCTTCATGTCAATCACTCTGCGGCCACCAGTGCGACTGAAATGCATCGCTAGACCCTGTGCAAAACTGCATCGTTCGTTGTGCCCGTACGTCACGCATGCCCAGAACTGCCGTTTTTTAGCCTGATTGCTGCGCTGCGAACAAATGCATCTAGCGATCAACTTGGAATGACCCCCCCATATCATTGCTCATGGGGGGTGATTCAGACCTGATTGCTGCTGTGCACAGTGAGTGATCAGCGATAGACTGCGCATGCGTATGCACCGCACTGCGCATGCGTGTCGGTCAACAACAATGGGCATCGCTGGTCAGCGACAGGATGGTGCGAAAATTCTGATCACATGGGCGTTAGCAAGCTGATTGGCAGGAAGAGGCCGTTTGTGGTTGGTAACTGACCATTTACTGGGAGTGTCCAGAAAACGCAGACGTGCCCAAGCGTTGTCAGGGAGGGTGTGTGACGTCGGCTCCGGCCCCGATCAGCCTGTTCTCATCACACTGGAGGAGTAAGTCCTGGGCTGCGCACAAACTGCACACTCTGGATTTTTGCAGCTCGGCGTACACATGCGATCGCACACTTCCACGGTGAATTTACACTCCCCCTTGGGCGGCGACTATCTGAATGCAGGACAGTAAAGTTAGCAGCCCAGCGATCAGGACTGAATCACCCCCATGGTTTGGTATTCATGATTTTGGGCCAAAAGTTTTATTTCATTTTTGTAATTTTTTTTTTTTTTATGGTTATTCACCAACTGTGTTTTCCAAACTGGCCAAACAGGAGGGCAGAGCCGGCCCTAACTAATATGATGCCCTAGGCAAGATTTTGGCTGGTGCCCCCTAGCACCGCTGCTAGTTCTGCAAGAGATGCCTGGCATGAGTCAGCTGGCAGCGCTGCTAACGCCAGGCGCATTTTGTTTATGAAAATGCATCTTATTTGCATTACTATGTGGCTAGGATGCACAAGCAGATTCTGCTGATTAAAAGGATATGTGGCATGCCTATATTCTGTGTGCAACTGCGGCTGTATCTGCATATACGAAATGCTACATTACAGTGATTTCCAGGAATACACGCAACGTAGCATTTCGTATGCAGATACAGCTGCAGTCATACACAAAATATAGGCATGCTGCATATCATTTTAATCAGCAGAAGCTGCTGGTGCCCCTAAGCATACCAAATGCCCTAGGCATTTGCCTAGTTTGCCTATGCCTATGGCCGGCTCTGCAGGAGGGGCATGGGTGCTTGGTACCCCTGGCCCCACCTCTACCAGGGCCCTCTCCCCAGCCAGAGTACACATACGGCTCCCTTTTTATCTTTTTGCATGTGGCCCCGCAGTGCCGGAGGAGAGTGTGCACCCCTTCCCTGGTGCCTCCTGCACCATCACTGACCCCGGTGACCTGCAGGATGCATCAAAGCTCTTTTTTGCGCTCAAACTAGTGCAAAACATTCCGGAGCTTGTACATGTGCTGTAACGCCATCTTTAGATGGCATTACCCAATAGAAGCCTAAGGGCAATTTTTGCGTTTTGCATTGAGAGGGATCCATACTTGCCTACCTGACCCTCTCCATGAGGGAGAAAATGCTCTGTTCCTGCACTTTCCTGGTAATGTATGATTGCCATCACCTGTGGTGAGCTAGGTAATTGATAAGAAAGGTGTTTCACCACAGGTGATGGCAATCATACATTACCAGGAAAGTCCAGGAACAGATCATTTTCTCCCTCATGGAGAGGGTCAGTTAGGCAAGTATGGAGGGATCCAATAGGATGCAGCCGCGCCCACCGATCCTGACTGCAGCTGTCCAAAGGAAGAGACGGGGGACCGGACAAGTGGATGAAAAAAAAGAGGCATCTTGGAAAGTAAGTGCCAAGCGGAAAACACAAGGCTGCTACAGGTCTTTCTGTCTATACAGAGTAGCTGATTGGTTGCCATGGGCAACTACTCCACTGGTTCACTTCTCCATCCTTTTCACTGCTTCATGAATAGACCCGCCTGTCCCTACATGTGATTCTTGTGAAATGTCAGCAATCCTTAATTTCTTATTGCCGCGGTAAGAAATAGGTTATATAGCCACGCATGCCCGAAAAATAACGATCGCACACAACACATAATTGCATGCTAGGAATGCTTCTTGATTCTGCAACCAAAAAAGTCCCGCAGGCAAATACAATTTGTGATAAAAAGAAAAAGAAGAAAACGTTCAGCAGACAATAAGGATGAAGTTGAATAAATAAGATATAACATTCCTCTTCATCCTCCCCGTGATAGACATACCAGGCACAGCCGCAGAGATACTGTAGGCGCAGTTCCCCCATGCACAGTGGCCAGTAGTGTAAGATGCTGGAATGCTTCCACTGTCACAAATGAACAGGAAACGTACAGTAGTGTCACACTAAACCGCACGTGTGGTCAGAGAGGGATCCGTTCTCTGTGGAGGAGATTGAGGTTTGGTTCAATGATGGAAAAAGTGAGCGCAGAGAGTCAGTATGCAGCTATGTTACACCCGCTCCCACTGACACTGCACTCACATAACAAGTAACATGTTTTACTGCCAAAGAAGGGCTTGAAATGACTGAACAGAGGAACGTAAGTTATATTGGGGAATATGGTGGTCATTCCGAGTTGTTCGCTCGCTAGCAGTTTTTAGCAGCCGGGCAAACGCTATGCCGCCTCCCACTGGGTGCGTATCTTAGCTTAGCAGAGGTGTAAATGAAAGGATCGCAGAGCGGTTACAAATTTATTTTGTGCAGTTTTAGAGTAGCTCCAAACCTACTCCTAGCTTGCGATCACTTCAGACTGTTCAGTTCCTGTTTTGACGTCACGAACACGCCCTACGTTCGCCCAGCCACGCCTGCGTTTTTCCTGGCACGCCTGCGTTTTTTCCAACACTCCCTGAAAACGGTCAGTTGACACCCAGAAACGCCCACTTCATGTCAATCACTCTGCGGCCAGCAGTGCGACTGAAATGCTTCGCTAGACCCTGTGTGAAACTACATCTTTCGTTGTAATAGTACGTCGCGCATGCACATTGCGCCACATACGCATGCGCAGAAGTGCCGTTTTTTTGCCTCATCGCTGCACAGCGAACGAATGCAGCTAGTGAACAACTCGGAATGATCCCCAATGTCTATTAATGGTGCTCCTACACTGCCGTTGGTCTTTTTTTATGATTGCATATGGTTGACATGGTGAAAAGGTCGACAGGTTCAAAGGGTTGCCATGACAATGGTCGATACAGCATATGGTTGACATGAGTTTTTTGGGAATTTTTTAAATTTTTTCAACTTTTTCATACTTTACCATCCACGTGGACCACGATTGCCCAATACATGGTGAGCGGAGTGAGCCCTGCAAGGGGACACGGTTCCACATGCTGCAAGAAAAGTTTGACAACAAAAACATTAAAAAAACTCATGTCAGCTTTTTT
Source organism: Pseudophryne corroboree (assembly GCF_028390025.1). Lineage (NCBI taxonomy): Eukaryota > Metazoa > Chordata > Amphibia > Anura > Myobatrachidae > Pseudophryne > Pseudophryne corroboree. Next base: position 53,763,060 of record NC_086447.1, on the reverse strand, counting down.
CACATGTCGACCATTTTTTTGTGTCGACATTTTGACCCTATCGGCCTTGTGCATGTCGAACATTTGACGTTGACCTAGACACTGTTGATCTTTTGACTGTCGACCCATTAACCCATAACCCAGTCACCATGTAGATAAATCTAAATGTCGATAATCAAAATGTCAACATCACAATGTCGACATTTGCAGGAGGGGAGGGTCAGACTGCAGGAGGGGAGGGTCAGGCTGTAAGAGGGGAGGGTTATGCTGCAGGAAGGGAGGGTGATGCTGTAGGAGGCGTGGTCAGGCTACAAAAGGGGAGTGTCAGGCTGCAGGAGGGGCGTATAAGGCAGCAGGAAAGGAGGGTCAGGTTGCAGGAGGGGAGGGTCAAGCTGCAGGTGGGAAGTGTCAGGCTGCAGGAGGAGAGGGTCAGGCTGCAGGAAGGGAGGGTTATGCTGCAGGAAGGGAGGGTCAGGCTGCAGGAGGAGAGGGTCATGCTGCAGGAAGGGAGAGTTATGCTGCAGGAGGGGAGGGCCGGGCTGCAGGAGGGGAGGATGATGCTGTAGGAGGGGTGGTCAGGCTACAAGAGGGGAGTGTCAGGCTGCAGGAAGGGACGGTTATGCTGCAGGAAGGGAGGGTCAGGCTGCAGGAGGGGCGTGTCAGGCTGCAGAAAAGGAGGGTCAGGTTGCAGGAGGGGAGAGTCAAGCTGCAGGTGGGGAGTGTCAGGCTGTAAGAGGGGAGGGTTATGCTGCAGGAGGGAAGGGTCAGGCTGCAGGAGGGGAGGGTTAGGCTGCAGGAGGAGAGGGTTATGCTGAAGGAGGATACGGTCAAGCTGCAGGAGGAGAGGGTTAGGCTGAAGGAATGGAATGTCAGGCTGCAGGTGGGGAGGGTCAGGCTGCAGGTGGGGAGGGTCAAGCTGCAGGAGGGGAGTGTTAGGCTGCAGGAGGGGAGGGGAGGGTCAGGCTGCAGGAGGGGAGGGTTATGCTGCAGGAGGGGAGTGTCAGGATGCAGGTGGGGAGGGTCAAGCTGCAGGAGGGGAGGGTTAGGCTGCAGGAGGGGAGGGTTAGGCTGCAGGAGGGGAGGGTTATGCTGCAGGAGAGGAGTGTCAGGCTGCAGGAGGGGAGTGTCAGGCTGCTGGAGGGGAGGAGGGTTGGGCTGCAGGAGGGGATGGTCAGGCTGCATGAAGGGAGGGTTATGCTAAAAGAGGGGAGGGTTAGGCTGCATGGGAGGAGGGTTAGGCTGCAGGAGGGGAGGGTCAGGCGGCAGGAGGGGAGGGTCAGGCTGCAGGAGAGGAGGGTTATGCTGCAGGATGGGAGGGTTATGCTGCAGGAGGGAAGGGTTATGCTGCAGGAGGGGGGGGTCAGGCTGCAGGAGGGGAGATTCAGGCTGCAGGAGGGGAGGGTTATGCTGAAGGAGGGGAGGGTCAGGCTGCAGGAAAATAAGATTTTAAACCTACCTGTAAATATAGACGGGCTCCGCAGGAGACATGGGCACTAAAAAAAAACTTTGGATCTGGGTGTGCACTGGCTCCTCCCTCTATGCCCCTCCTCCAGACCTCAGTTAGAGAAACTGTGCCCAGAGGAGACGGACAGTACGAGGAAAGAATTTTTGTTAATCCAAGGGCAAGATTCATACCAGCCCACACCATCCACACCGTATAACTTGGAATATACGAACCAGTTAACAGTATGAAACAACACAGCATCAGTCCGAGACTGATCAAAACTGTAACATAACCCTTATGTAAGCAATTACTATATACAAGTCTTGCAGACAATCCGCACTTGGGACGGGCGCCCAGCATCCTCTACGGACTAGGAGAAAAAGATTTACCGGTAGGTTTAAAATCTTATTTTCTCTTACGTCCTAGAGAATGCTGGGGACTCCGTAAGGACCATGGGGATTATACCAAAGCTCCCAAATGGGCGGGAGAGTGCGGATGACTCTGCAGCACCGAATGAGCAAACAGGAGGTCCTCCTCAGCCAGGGTATCAAACTTGTAGAACTTTGCAAAGGTGTTTGAACCCGACCAAGTAGCAGCTCGGCACAGTTGTAATGCAGAGACCCCTCGGGCAGCCGCCCAAGAAGAGCCCACCTTCCTAGTGGAATGGGCCTTTACCGATTTTGGTAACGGCAATCCAGCCGTAGAATGAGCCTGCTGAATCGTGTTACAGATCCAGCGAGCAATAGTCTGTTTCGAAGCAGGAGCGCCAACTTTGTTGGCTGCATACAGGACAAACAGTGCTTCTGTTTTTCTGACCCGAGCCGTTCGGGCCACGTAAATTTTCAAAGCCCTGACCACATCAAGGGACTCGGAATCCTCCAAGTCTCGCGTAGCCACAGGCACCACAATAGGTTGGTTCATATGAAAAGATGAAACCACCTTAGGCAAGAATTGAGGACGGGTCCGCAATTCCGCTCTATCCACATGGAAAACCAGATAGGGGCTTTTATGAGACAAAGCCGCCAACTCCGACACTCGCCTAGCCGAAGCCAAGGCTAACAACATGACCACTTTCCAAGTGAGATATTTTAATTCCACCGTTTTAAGTGGTTCAAACCAGTGCGACTTAAGGAAAACTCAACACCACGTTAAGGTCCCAAGGCGCCACCGGAGGTACAAAAGGAGGCTGAATATGCAGCACTCCCTTCACAAAAGTCTGTACTTCTGGGAGAGAAGCTAATTCCCTCTGAAAGAAAATGGATAGGGACGAAATCTGAACCTTAATGGAGCCTAATTTTAGGCCCAAATTCACTCCAGTTTGTAGGAAGTGAAGGAAACGGCTCAGATGGAATTCTTCTGTAGGAGCATTCCTGGCCTCACACCAAGAAACATACTTCCGCCATATACGGTGATAATGTTTAGCTGTCACGTCCTTCCTAGCCTTTATCAGAGTAGGAATTACCTAATCCGGAATGCCCTTTTCCGCTAGGATCCGGCGTTCAACCGCCATGCCGTCAAACGCAGCCGCGGTAAGTCTTTGAACAGACAGGGCCCCTGTTGTAACAGGTCCTGTCTTAGAGGAATAGGCCACGGATCTTCTGTGAGCATTTCCTGCAGATCCGGATACCAGGCCCTTCGCGCCCAATCTGGAACAATGAGAATTGTCTGTACTCCTCTTTTTCTTATTATGCTCAACACCTTGGGAATGAGAGGAAGAGGAGGAAACACATAGACCGACTGGAACACCCACAGTGTCACCAGGGCGTCCACTGCCACCGCCTGAGGGTCTCTTGACTTGGCGCTCAGTGCGCTTACATGATTTTCCGCCCAGCGAAGAATCCTGGTGGCTTCCGCCATTGCCACTCTGCTCCTTGTGCCGCCTTGGCGGTTTACATGAGCCACTGCGGTGATGTTGTCTGACTGAATCAGAACCGGTAGGTCGCGAAGCAAAGTCTCCGCTTGACGAAGGGCGTTGTATATGGCCCTCAGCTCCAGGACGTTGATGTGAAGACAAGTCTCCTGGCTTGACCAAAGACCTTGGAAGTTTCTTCACTGTGCGACTGCTCCCCAACCTCGGAGGCTCGCGTCCGTGGTTACCAGAATCCAGTCCTGAATGCCGAACCTGCGACCCTCTAGAAGGTGAACACTCTGCAGCCACCAAAGGAGAAATACCCTGGCCCTGGGGGACAGGGTGATCATCTGATGAATCTGTAGATGTGACCCGGACCACTTGTCCAGTAGGTCCCATTGGAAAGTCCTCGCATGGAGCCTGCCGAAGGGAATGGCCTCGTAAGACGCCACCATCTTTCCCAGGACTCGAGTGCAGTGATGCACTGACACCTGTTTTGGCTTCAATAGGTCCCTGACCAGAGTCATGAGTTCCTGGGCCTTTTCTATCGTAAAATAAACCCTTTTCTGGTCCGTATCCAGAATCATGCCTAGGAAGGTCAAACGAGTCGTAAGAACCAACTGTGACTTCGGGATATTGAGAATCCAGCCGTGTTGTTGTAACACCTTCAGTGAAAGTGACACGCTGTTCAACAACTGCTCTCGTGATCTCGCTTTTATGAGGAGATCGTCCAAGTACGGGATAATTGTGACACCCTGCTTGCGCAGAAGCACCATCATTTCCGCCATTACCTTGGTGAAAATCCTCGGGGCCGTGGAAAGCCCAAACGGCAACGTCTGAAATTGGTAATGACAATCCTGTACCGCAAATCTCAGGTACACCTGATGAGGTGGATATATGGGAACATGAAGGTATGCATCCTTTATGTCCAGGGATACCATAAAATCCCCCCCCTTCTAGGCTGGCGATGACCGCTCTGAGCGATTCCATTTTGAACTTGAACCTTTTGAAGTATAGGTTCAAGGATTTTAAATTTAAAATGGGTCTGACCGAACCGTCCGGTTTCGGGACTACAAACAGGGTTGAGTAATACCCCCTCCCTTGTTGAAGCAGGGGAACTTTGACCACCACCTGTTGAAGACATAATTTGTGAATTGCATTTAAAACTATCTCCCTTTCTGGGGGAGAACCTGGTAGGGCCGATTTGAAAAAAACAGCGAGGAGGCACCTCTTCGAATTCCAGCTTGTAACCCTGGGAAACAATTTCTACTGCCCAGGGATCCACCTGTTAGTGAACCCAGATGTGGCTGAAAAGTCGAAGACGTGCCCCCACTGGGGCGGACTCCCTCAACGGAGCCCCAGCGTCATGCGGTGGATTTTGTAGAGGCCGGGGAGGACATCTGCTCCTGGGAACTAGCTGTGGTTGGCAGCTTTTTCCCCCTGCCCTTACCTCTGGCAAGAAAGGACAATCCTCGTACTTTCTTTTTTCTATGTGACCGAAAGGACTGCATCTGATAATGTGGCACTTTCTTAGGCTGTGAGGAAATATAAGGCAAAAAAGTTGATTTACCTGCCATAGCTGTGGAAACCAGGTCCGAGAGACCTTCCCCAAACAATTCCTCACCCTTGTAAGGTAAAACCTCCATATGCCTCTTTGAGTCGGCATCACCCGTCCATTGCCGGGTCCATAGGATTCGTCTAGCAGAAATCACCATAGCGTTGACTCTAGAACCCAGTAGGCCAATGTCTCTTTTAGCATCTCTCATATATAAGACAGCATCTTTAATATTACCCAGGGTCAATAAAATGGTATCCTTATCCAGGGTATCAATTTCCACCGATAAGGTATCTGTCCACGCTGCTACAGCGCTACAAACCCAAGTCGACGCTATCGCCGGTCTGAGTAAGGTACCAGAATGTGTGTAAATGGACTTCAAGGTAGCCTCCTGCTTGCGATCAGCAGGATCCCTGAGGGTAGCCGTATCTTGGGATGGCAGCGCTACCTTTTTGGATAAGCGTGTCAATGCTTTGTCCACCCTTGGGGAGGATTCCCACCATATCCTGTCCTTAGTCGGGAAAGGATGCGCCATAAGAATCCTTTTGGGAATCTGCAGTTTCTTGTCTGGAGATTCCCAAGCCTTTTCAAATAACTCGTTCAGCTCATGAGATGGGGGAAAGGTTACCTCAGGTTTCTTTCCCTTATACATGTGTACCCTCGTGTCAGGGACAGGGGGGTCCTCTGTGATATGCAGTACATCCTTTATTGCAATAATCATATATTGAATACTTTTAGCCAATTTTGGCTGTAACTTTGCATCATCGTAGTCGACACTGGAGTCAGAATCCGTTTCGGTATTAGTGTCTACTATTTGGGATAGTGGGCGCTTTTGAGACCCCGAAGGTCCCTGTGACATAGGGGCAGGCAGGGCTCGACTCCCTGTACATTCCCTGGATTCAGCTTTGTCCAACCTTTTGTGCAATAAATTCACATTAGCACTTAAAACATTCCACATATCCAACCAGTCAGGTGTCGGTGTTGCCGACGGAGACACCACACTCATTTGCTCCACCTCCTCCCTAGGAGAGCCTTCTACCTCAGACATGCCGACACATGCGTACCGACACACCACACACTCAGGGAATCCTCTTATCTGAAGACAGTTCCCCCACAAGGCCCTTTGGAGAGACAGAGAGAGAGTATGCCAGCACACAACCAGCGCTAATGACCCAGGAAAAAAACCAATATGTTTACCCAGATAGCGCTATTATCATATATCTGCGCCAAATTATGTGCCCCCCTTCTTTCAAACCCTCTTTCACCGTGGTAAGCAGTGGAGAGTCCGGGGAGCTTCCTCTCAGCGGTGTGCTGTGGAGAAAATGGCGCTGGTGAGTGCTGAGGAACAAACTCCGCCCCCTCAGCGGCGGGCTTCGGTCCCACTGAAATTATTCAAAAACTGGTGGGGGATCTCTTATATACAGTGCAGAGCCTGTATATATTGTTTTTAGCCAGATCGGAGGTTTCTATTGCTGCCCAGGGCGCCCCCCCTGCGCCCTGCACCCTTACAGTGCCTGCCGTGTGTGTGTTGTGTGGGAGCAATGGCGCGCAGCGTTACCGCTGCGCGTTACCTCAGTGAAGATCCGAAGTCTTCTGCCGCCTCTGAAGTCCTCTTTCTTCACATACCCGTCTTCTATCTTCCGGCTCTGCGAGGAGGACGGCGGCGCGGCTCCGGGACGAACGGCGAGGGTGAGACCTGCGTTCCGTTCCCTCTGGAGCTAATGGTGTCCAGTAGCCTAAGAAACAGAGCCTAGCATTAAAGTAGGTCTGTTTCTCTCCCCTCAGTCCCTCGATGCAGGGAGTCTGTTGCCAGCAGGGCTCCCTGAAAATAAAAAACCTTACAAAATTACTTTCTTTTCAGGAAACTCAGGAGAGCTCCTGTAATGCACCCAGTCTCCTCTGGGCACAGTATTAAACTGAGGTCTGGAGGAGGGGCATAGAGGGAGGAGCCAGTGCACACCCATACCTAAAGTTCTTTTTTAGTGCCCATGTCTCCTGCGGAGCCCGTCTATCCCCATGGTCCTTACGGAGTCCCCAGCATCCTCTAGGACGTAAGAGAAAGGAGGATTATGCTGAAGGAGGGGAG